>NC_041378.1:6506137-6538637 GCF_900634415.1 Cottoperca gobio
CGCGAAAGCAGCAGCGACCAAAACATTAGCCCGAGCAGGCTGGAGTGTGTGCTTCAGGAGAAATGTCAGCAGTTCACCTTCAAGACTGCAGCACTGTATGTCAGCCTGGGTCATTGACCAGTATGGCACTAATGGGGCTTTGACGTACACAGAAGAAATCCCCGTCCCTACTGTCAATTCTCCCAGTGAGGTGATGATTAAAGTTCATGCGGCTAGTCTCAACCCTCTTGATATATCTATGAGGGGTAAGTGTTGGGCTAATATCCTTCAAAGGCTTTGTAAACAACAGTGATTTGTGGTTGAAGTTCTTGCAACTTACCTGCTCGCTTTTTCCATTTTCAGGTGGTTATGGAGCTACATTGCTTAAATTAAGAAGGGATCCAATGTCTGTGATGGGCAATGACCATGATAGTGAGTTTCCTCTGATTCTGGGTCGTGATGTTTCTGGTGTCGTGGTGGACTGTGGATCTGAGGTTACCCATGTTGCTCCAGGAGATGAGGTAGGAGCTGCACTGCTCACCTGTCATTTTATAAGCTATAATGTTATGCCGGAAGTGGGTCAAATCTGGTATAACTGTACTCATAATTTAATTGAGCAATGTTGTAATCAGAATCAGAAATTTACGCTGTTACAGCAAAGAGCAAGAGAGTAAAGTGGCGAGTACACAATTAAATAGAATAAAATACAGTAACAGTAATATAAGTACAGAGCCATTGGAAAAATCTCGACTGGGACATCTTTTGTGGTTTATTCCGCAAATTAATTACCCAAGATATCAAGATTTGTCATCATATTGATGCAAAAGTCATGTACAAATCTAATATTGCCATAAAATAATCCTTCTCATTGATTTGCAACACTGCCAACAATGGTGTTATAAAGTGGCTCCTGACCCGGGGTCCCGAGGATATGAAAAACAAACCATTAATTATTCACACATTTAATTATTTTTGCTTTATTATCTTTGCTTTTTTCTTGTGAATATGCACATAATTTTACCTGTTCTACTTAAGATAAACATAAAACCGATGGACCTACTCACAAATGGTCATGAGTAGACTTTGCTTCATTTTAAAGGGTCACATGCCAGAAATGTTGGGAACCACTGATCCAACACACCCAAAGATGTTAAAGAAATAGCTGCAATAGAATACATGTTAAGCCAAAACCTTTGACGAATAACAAATGTATATTGTCTCATTAAATAGATCATTATGTCTCCCACCCCTAATGCCTGCTATTCCATAGTCAAGTCATCCACAGGCTTTTTCTTGGAAGGGAGATTAACCCGCTTTCTGCTTAGTCATCACATCTGAGACTGTGCCGCCTCCCACACATGATCTAACCCTGCAGATACAAATGTAATTATGCAAATTCAAGTAAATGTGATTAAATAATAGAACAATACACCGGTAAACATTTCCACATAATGTACTCTCGTAACCTTGTTCCATCGGTCTAAAAATATCTTTGGAAAACAAATGAGAAGAACAGGAACTGCTGACTAAGAACTTAATAGCCAATGAATCGGATTCAGAGACAGAGTAGGCGTTCTGCATGTTTTGCATGTTAAATGTCATTTTCTGTGTTCCAGGTGTGGGCTGCTGTTCCCCCGTGGAAACAAGGCAGTCTGGCAGAATTTGTGACTCTAACAGAGTATGAGGTGAGCCACAGAGCCAGTAGAGTTATGAGTTTTTGATTTGCATCATCAATTGACTGATTAAATGGACTTTCCTGTTTTTGCAGGTTTCCCATAAGCCAAAATTATTGAGTCACACAGAGGCAGCATCCATCCCCTATGTAGCCAACACGGCTCTGTCTGCGCTTGTCAATGCAGGTGGTCTTTGCAGAGACAGCTCTTCAAATAAAAGGCAAGCACCAGCCTGATCCTGGATAACCTTGTATTGAACCCCTCTACCTTTTATACACAGAACGTTAGAAGTGTGTGGATCACAGTATCAGGGAAACAGTAAGATGTCATATTATAGTAGAACACTATTATACAAGGGCTATAAACCTTGAATCAATTAGCTAAGGTCTTGAAGTTTCTACATGTGCTTTTGTCTGTTGCTTAAGTCCAGTCATGCAGACCTATACTTTAATAAGACATCTTTTTCACCACATTCATTTCAGTGGTGAAACTAATCCTCTATTACATTCTAATTGGCATCAAAAGGGTTTTAAAATCCTGCTGTTAACCCAAAGACTGTTCAAATCTCTCCCCCCCCCCCCCCTTTACTTAAATGAGTCATGCATTAATTGAATGACCTTCTGGTTGCTTGGTTTTTTTCCTCCCAGAGTTTTGATCACAGGAGGATCGGGAGGTGTTGGAACATTCTCTATTCAGGTAAGACACAATATATTCCACCTGCTGTACCCAGCGGTGTGTTTGCCTCTTTTAAACTCTGCATGAGTGTAAGGCCACTTGCTTGTGTCTGTGTGTTTTATTTCTCTTTTCCTTCACTGTGTGCTGCCAGTTATTGAAGGCCTGGGGTGCCCACGTAACTGTAACCTGCTCGCATAACGCCGAAGGCCTTGTTAGGGGGCTGGGGGCCGACGAGGTGGTGGACTACACAGCAGGAGATGCGGCTGAACAGCTAGACATGATGGAGAAGTAAGTGTTGTATGAAAAGTCACCAGACTATCATATCATACAGTACATTATGTGTAAAGTGTTTTTTTTAATAATAAAAAAATCAAATCAGAGCAAAATGGGCCTCATTCTGACATTCACATGTTTTCTTATTTGGGATTTGTTCTTAGGTAAGAGCAGAATCTACGCACACTCGAGCATACGTACGCACGTTTGAGTGCAGACATGTTGCAAAATAATTGCTTATTGAGTTTTCTTCGATTCTACAGCGGTACAATACAGGATTTATTTTAAACACTACACTATCACTTCAACACTTATCAAGAAATAGCATCCCATGCATCTTTTTTTGTTTTATTATATATGTATACACTATTAAACACGCCGGCTTGTTTGCCGTTCACTTCCTGCAGAAGTGCCTCCACTTCAGAGCAATAATAAAAATAAAAAAACCTTTGGAATCCGTCGCTCCACCCTTTGCAGGCTTTCGTTTGGCCGTTTTAATTTCTGCTTGTGCACACGACCCTGCAGTCTCCTCGCCTCTTATGTGGAGTGCCGGGGTGTTAACCTGCTAATTAGGATCACCTGGCACGCGCTTTGAATCTATGAGCACAATGGGCTTCATCGTTATAAGAGCACAGGCATGAACATGAATTCTGCGGTTCAAGAACACGCCATGAATGTGACGTAGACTTTTTTTTTTTCTTGGGACAAGAACAGATTTTGGTGAATGAGGCCCCATGTTCTTTCCCATCCTCGGGCCCAGACTCTGATGAAGTATCATTATAGTCGGTGCCAGTCAAATAAAGGTGCTAATGAAATGGAATAATCCAGAACAGCGAGCATTATGTGTGCTCTCCCCTTTAAACGGCCAATGTGGTAAACATCTTTCTGTCAACATGACACGACTGCTCACTGACTCGCTTTCTAGTTTCCATGGAAACCAGGGCTCAAGGCTTGAGTGGGTGCTGGCTCACCCCTCTCCCAGCCCCTGAAACAGAATTGGTAAACCCTGGATTAAGCTTGAAGACAAAACAACTATCTTTTTCCGAGCATACTATTTAAATCAGGGCTCTAGCAAAAATGTACGATATATGACCTGATGTGATGAAACAGGCTTCAGTATTTTAAAGCCTTTCTCCACCAGGGTCCCTGTAAGGTTGACAGTCCGTGTTTGCACCCTCAGGTTTGACGTGATTTTGGACAGCGTGGGTGGGGAAACGGAGCTGTGGGCGATGGGCCTGCTGAAGCCCTGGTCTGGGGCAAAGTACGTCTCACTAGTAACACCATTACTCCCCAACACCGATTCCATGGGCATGCTGGACGGGTTGTTACAAGCTGGATTGTCCCTGCAGAGCAAGGCCATACAGGTAAGATGAGCAACACACACTTTTCGATTTCAACACTTCCTGTCCTGTTTTTTATTTTAATATAAAATGCTTTGAGTGGTATTTCTCATGAAGCCATTTGCTTGGGTGCGAACCTCCCGAACTGAAACGGAATACATAATTCTCAGTGGCTATGAAAGAGAACATTGTGGAGCGGGTGTACACCTGTTCCAGTCAGTAGAAGGTTTCTTTCCGTTCAGTTGATCAGATGAACCAAACTTCAGTTGAAATGGGGAAGGAGAAATCATGTTCTAACTTGACTTCACAGCATATTCTCTTTGTTGAAATACACCCTGCAGGGACTGCACACAGTCAGACTCATTACACCCTGCAGGTGAATCGGGAGTTCAAGCATTAAGAGTTTGAGTCTCTGCTTGGGTGTAAGCCTCATGTAGTTGCATGCAGGTCCGGTCTCTCTAGCTGCTCTGCTAGTGGAGTGCATCTGTAATGACGGGTGGTTGCGAAGACAGGGTGGAGCTGCTCAAGGGACTGAGTCAAGTCGTCCTGGGCATTGGTGGCAGCACGGCTGACCGTGTTGGAGTTGGGTATGTGTGGATGGTACAGTGTCTGTGTGGGCGTTAGTCTAGATGCGATGTGTGTGTGCGCTCATGTTTGCTGCTGAACCAGCAGTATTTGGTGTTTGTGCCAATTGTAGCGGGCTATCTCCCCCCAGCAAATACCAGTTTGTGTGTTTCTTGCCAAGCCTCCGGGGCCCCTTTGTTTGCGGTCGCAGCCAGCTGGTCAGTTTGGCGTGGCTCAGCCGCAGCAGTCGCACCCTCACTGCCCGACTCTGGACAGCACGTCCTTTTCATCCGGGAGATCACAGCACAACTGAGCCCTCTAGTGTTCAACTTCTTGTCAGCACTGACTGATGATCAGGAAGAACCGGGTGTTTTTTTCCCCCAAGCAATCTACCAAAGGCTAAAGAGGTGTGGCAAAGTCATGCCACATAATCATTTGGCAAATATCAAGTGTTGAATTTCACGATTAGTACATGGGAGCTTCTTTCTTTTCTCCATTGTGTTTTAGACGCTTCCTGGTTTGTGTTTTAGTGGAAACGTCTGTGGTTTCTCCAACATAATTAAACTTCCAAAACAAAATGGCTCTTTTCAGTGGAAGCATTACATGTCTAGGAATAACAACACAATTAAAATTGTAGAGGAATCATTGTATGTGAAATCTTGAGTAGCTACCATAGTAACTAGTCTATTAGCAAACATTTGAATACATCAGTATTTCTTCCATCTGATCCATGCTGTTACTTCTCACACTTGGCGTCACACACATATATGGTGATGGATTGTCTCCAGCAAACATTACGTGTGTTCTGGCTTCTCTTATGTCTTGGTTGCTTTTCCTAACTCGAAACATTCTCAATCAAATTTTGACTTTCTACACTTTTCCAACTTTCAGTCGTGAGCTCATGTTATTTTTATCATTACGTTAAATCTCTCTATGAAAATGATCACAGGACTTGCTGGGGAACTTTGTATGTAGACTTCCTAATATTCCCAGACCCGGATAACAAACTCTGTGTTCTTTTCCACCCAGTGAGCTGCACACCTGCCTGACTTCTAATTGTTGCGTCCTCTGTGTTTGTCTCCCAGAACATCATTTCAAGTGGAGTCTTCTACCGGTGGGGAGTTTATGCGCCAGATGGACCTGCCCTGGACGAGGTCAGCAAGCTGGTGGATGCAGGGAAGGTACTGTACTGCCTCATTACTGATATCATACGTGCTGGAACCACTTACACTGTGACAGAATGGGGAGAAGGAAATCCTCTCATTTGCACACCAATCACAGCCCGAGGGAGAAATCCATGCAGGGATGGAGATCAGACGGCAACTAAATTTGAACATACCGCGGATTCCACGCATGCCTGTATTCAAGGCTTTATTAAGGAGTGGGCGACGCATTCTCGCTGTGCACGGTTGGCTTCTGGGCGATAGTGTCAGGCGCCAGGAGACGGTGAATGGATTTTGTTTTCAAACAGTGCTGAGCAGCCATTCGCAAAAGCGTGCGGGACGTCTGTCCTTTTGTCCCGGGGGGCTTACAGCGAGCGGCACACTCAGACCAGTGGCGGGAAGCTACGGACACACACAGCCCCCCCCCCCCCCTCTCCCCGCGCACAAAACACACACAGGCACACCCTCTCCCTGCATGTCCTATTCTCAGTCAGAAGTGTGGATGGTTTCCAGCGTGACGCCACTGCGCTCGCCATTCATTGTTAACGTCGAGAGATGCTGACCAGAATAACAAGCCCGTCCGCTCGTGCTGTGGGACTAGGCACAGGATTGTCCAGCCTCATCACATTCTGAACCCCTCCCTCACTGTTTCACATTTGCAGCTATAACAGCAGAGATGATGTAGCTTTAGGAGCTCGTGGATATTTGCCTTGATCTAAATTGATTCAATATGATTACTTTAATTTCCCAGTAGTGTGCACTGGATCAGGGTTTTGGAGATGCAGCAGCTATTCATTGTGTCTCGTTTAGAGCACTTAATGCGTGGAGTTTATCCCATCAGCGTAACATTAGAAAGAATAAGTTGCCATGGAAAGATTTATGTAATTGACTTAACTGTCCACCCTCCCATTTCCCCTAACCCATTAAAACAAAAGCCAAAGCTGAATCCTATTCATCCCACGACTGATACGCTGAAGGTTTAAATCTGGTCTGTTAATCGTTTGTTGTTTGCCGACTTACTCCCCGATTGATTGATTGATTTGAACCTCATTTTCATGATATGTTTCTGCCGGTTCACTGCAGATCCTGCCAGTTGTGGAGGCCCAGTTTCCATTTGCCCAGGTGCCGCAGGCTTTCCTGAAGTTAGATCAGGGCCACGCCAGAGGGAAGACGGTAGTCAGGGTGGCTGAAGAGGACGACGGACGGGCCGAAGAGTTGGTGCAGAACAGTCGCATGGAGACCGCAGTCGAGTCCGAGCAAGAAGGGCAAAGAACGGCCGAGCAAAACCAAATTTAGTAAAGCAGAGTGTGAATGTACCTTCCGTGACCTTTTTACAAGGCTACGCTTGACCCCGGCAGACTGTTATTCACAGAGAGCAGAGGCGCTTCTGTGGGGGGCAGCAGACTACAAGCGTGACCTGGGCTCGTAATGGGAGCTTCCTCCTTCCTGTATGGTCTTGGAAGTTTTCACAAGGTGTGCTGCGTTCCTGTCATGGTGACGGTGCTCTTATTTACCAGTTGTGGACTCATCCATGCCATTCAGATCGTCGTCATCCAGCTGGTAGACGAACGCTTCTGATAGCAATCTGTCCATAACAAGGAGTCAAATATAATGTTGCAAAACTTTCATCAATAGATGTTTATCCTCCAGTGTCAGCAGCGAGATTACGATATTTGCATTTCTTCTTTTTTGCATTTCTCCATGTCGGGTTATTTGACTGTGGGAATCTTTTTCAACTTTGTGTTGCGTCTCACATGATGTGAATGCAGCTTACAGTAAGTGAGTTTGGGTAAATAATGAAACTCTAAATCTGAAGCACTTTTGCATTTAGTCTGAACATTGTTGTAAACCAGGTGCCGCTCAATGGGCTGGACAATGTATTAAAGAAATGTCTTGACAAAAATACTTTATTCTGAAAACAAGAGTTGTGTGTTGTGTAATTCTGATTAAACAAAGGAAAAAAGACATTACAAGAGAAACTGTATTTTTTGTATCATGTTGCATGCAGCTGGAAAATAAGGCTATATATATATATATATATATATATATATATAACATGACATTTCATACAAATATAGAAAAGTGTTAACACTGTTTAATTTAATTAAAATCAGGCGAATAGATATATTCAAGGAAAAGACAAAAGATAAACTGGTTAAGTGTAAAATATAAAGTATTTAAAGTTCAGACTCTGCTCTGGGTAGTAATACATTCTTCCAGATGTATCCATGGCTCTCCATGTTGACCTCATTGGACGTTGTTGACGTCCTCCTGCAGCAGAGGTCGACGTACCTCGCCCGTCAGCGTGTTGCCTGACGGAGCCTCTGATGATCATATTAAGGATCCAGTCCAGCAGCTCGTGTGTTTTCATATAATCTCCACATCCCACTGTTGTTGTCGTTTACTTGGATCGAGTATTTGTAGAATCACTTGGTTTTTGTCATAGTGAACGCCCCCTGAAACAGAAACATATTTTCTCATTAATAAAACATTTATTTTTATGGGTGTTTTATTTACTGAGTTCATGTTCCATAATATTGGAGAGTGAGGTTTGTCTAGGGTCTGAATATATGGTAAGGTTAACATATTGAATTTAAAATACGATCATGGAAAGTAATATCCAGAGTACTCTGCGTCTTAGTGCAGTGCACGACACTTTGTACACTAACATGATTTAGTCCACAAGGTGTCACTCATCGACAGTGTTGCAAACAAAGCCCCACAGACATAAATACCATGTTTTCATTTAAAGAGAAAGTTATTTTTCTTATAGTACCAACAAAAGTGATTAACTAATGTACTGCGGTTGTAACCGTAGTGCTGCGATGAGGAACATGAATGCATCGTGCATTTAAAACAAACTGGGGACAAAGAATATTTGTCCTTCAGAGACAAAGACTCAAAAATAGTAAATAGTTTTATACTTTATATTTAACATGCAAAATCTGTTATTCATGTACAATTGCAGTGTTTTTTGTTCACTAAAACTGTAAAATCAAATTCCGTTTTTGTGTTTTTCTTCATTTCCAACTGTTATTACACTCTTATAACATGCAGTACATTGTAAATAACTGGCAGACATTGAACGTTCTAGAAGAAATGGGCAAAAGCACTTACTCTCAGGACATTTTCTGACATTTTTATAGTCAAAATAAGCAAAAAAGTCCAGATGGACATTCTCAGGCTTAGGTGTTAAAGGGTTACCATAAACACACTGAAGCATCGTACAGTATAACCTTGGACTACTTCACTGTCGTCATGAAAACGTCCAGATATTTGGCAAACTCATCCCGGCCGATGCTAGTGGTGCTAACTATCCGAGGTCTTCTATGTAAATCATTATTGCTAAGTGTCTTGTAATAAAGAAGAGGAATTGTTTGCTTTACAAGGCCCATGTCATGCCACATATGGATGACTCACCTTTGACCTCCAGGACCAGATCAGAAGAGGGGGAGTAGCGGATGAAGCCCTCAGGAGTGATGCTCCAGAGGTGGACTTGGTCGTCTGGCTCTGGGGTGAGACCGACACGGCTTCCTGCCATCGTAATGCTCCCACTGGGACCCAGGCAGAGCTCCTCCAGCGCCTGGAAACACAGGGAGGGGAGTCTATTATTTAACCGTTACAAATGGTGTCATCTCAGCAATAGAAGATTGACTGAAGGTATGTTGTAGAACTAATCCAGTTTTAGTGTCTAGTATTAGTCCTGTGTTTGACCTGCTTTGGACCTGGTCTTGATTTGAATTATTCTGATTAGATTTTGGAATTTATTTTGACATGATTAAAATGGCAGCACTTCTTGTACATGTACAAACAATATACAATGCTTTTTCTTATTTTTTACACACACACACACACACACACACACACACACACACACACACACACACACTATGTATAACCAGTTAAAAGCATGCACACTACCTTTAATATTACATTATTAAAAGTTAATTTTGTGATATAATTTAATGTTATAAGAAATAACAAATATTTGTGATATGTTTCTTACATCCCAATTACATCAATTATGTAAAAATAAAATAAAATGTAAAAAAAATTTCTTCCTGGTGTCATGAGGATAATACAAAGCGCTCTCATGACTCATTCATAGCACTGTTCACGTGTCAAACGTTGTAGTAGCATCACGACGGCACCGGTACCTTGCAGTGGAGATGTCCGTACTGGTAGAACCAGATCTGCTCAAATCCATCGGTCTCCTCTATTTCTTGGACCCGCAGCAGTTTGACATCATTCAAATCGCCGGTCACTGACATCATGAGCCCCGACTGTCTGTTCCTTAAACGGAAGTGCACTCGCTTCTACTCAGAAAACACACATAACCAAACACGAGGGGATCAGGGCTACTGCTGAGGGAAACACAGGGTTCATAATTCTTAAAGTATGTTAACCTGTTTTAATCAATACTGTTCTTTTTCTTTATTGTTATTTGTTGTTGTCAAGTCAACCTGACACAGCTGTTAACTAAACGTAGATAAAGAAGTGTGTGTGTACAAAACAATAGAATAGATATTTATTGTCATTGTGTTTAGAACAATGAAATAGTGTTTAGAAGCTCTTCAGCATTGTGCAACATCAAATAACAAGTAAATTAATAAAGTATGTCAAAAAAGTTCAAGTGAATGAAAGCAAAATAAATACCAAACAAGCGATACAAATGAGATCAAATGAACCAAACTGTGCAATCTTGGTTACGCAGCTTCACATATGGTCTAAAACCATTTTTAAGTGTACAAACACGTGTGAGGATGTACAGTACCTGTGTGAGGGGGCGAAGGGATCCAATTTTTTGCCAGCTGCTGAACTTGCGCCAGTCAAGCACCTCACCAGGTTTCAGCAAAATCTGAGGACCACGATAGTTGATACCCTCGTATAATATCCATCTGGTAATGAAGAAAAGATAAAAATACAGTCAAGTTATATATGTTCTACAGCTACAG
Organism: Cottoperca gobio; assembly: GCF_900634415.1. NCBI lineage: Eukaryota > Metazoa > Chordata > Actinopteri > Perciformes > Bovichtidae > Cottoperca > Cottoperca gobio. The sequence goes on from NC_041378.1 coordinate 6,516,760, forward strand.
GGAAACCAACACCACGTCCTGCTCAGCTGTTCTCAGTTCAGTCAGAGACGAATACTGTTCACACGACTGTTTCCTGAATATCGTAAGAACTTCGGCTGTTCGATTTTTTGGTTTGGTTTTTGAATTTAATTTGATTCATTTGAATGTCTTTCATATGTTTCTTTCTTTCCTTCTCTTCTTCTTTCTGTTGACGTTGGTTCCTGTAATATTATGCTGCATTTTGGCAAGTAGATTTAAACCTAACAGAACGTCCTGGTTATAAATGTTATATAACTTAAATTGTACTACATTTCTAAACCCAGGCTATCTAACGTGTGATGGAAGGAAAAAATTCTGTTTTTGACTTGTAGCTGTATGTTTTGAGTCCTCTCTTCCACGCAGGACTGTGCCCGAAGGTAATCTTCCGACAAAAATGTGCCGAGCTTCACGGCCGACCAATTTCTCGGCCGAATGTGTCTGACACTAAGTGTTGCTTTTAACTTGGACCTCAATGGCCCTGTTGTTGGGCTGGCTGCCCGTCTCTCCTGCAGCAGGAATGTGCCACTCCAGAAACAGCTCTGGTTCACTCTGAGCCCTTTATTTTCTCAGCATTACTTCACACCTACGGTCTGAATCTCGCACATCAGCAGCAGGTTTCCATCATCCCTCCATCTGTCAGTACTGTCACACATAAGATGTGCTCACGCTGCATTCTGCATCCAATTCATTTGAATAAATGAAACATCATGTCTGAACATACAGGCCAAAACTGCTACCTGTCTTTAACTTAAGCACCTTGCTTCGTCTGTTGCAATTTCTCTCTTTCAACACTTAACTTTGAGAGTTATTGTGCCATTCTGCATGGGTGTGTTTTACCACAAACACGCAGTAGAAACACACACACAGGCTGTTATGCATGAACCGGCCAAACTCACACACTAAGAGGGGAACTTGGTGATGACTGAGCAGCGTGCTTTACATTCTTACAGAGCGAGTTACCACACAGCAGATGTAATGTAATACTCACATTCCTCCTTCCACGATTACAGATTGGACTCTGCTGCAGCCTCCAGCCAGCTGAAGGTTGACTGATCCGTCTGTCAGAATCACCCTCTTCCCCCACAGCCCACACCGCTCAAACAGAGTGATGGATGGCAGTGAAAACTCCTGCAGAGCAAGAGGGATGGAAGGGACAGGGACACAGTACATTAAAAAAAAGGGGGTAGGCTGTGGGCTGTTATTTGGAGGTTACCCTGGAAACAGACCACACACACATGCTTTTGTGCTCCCTCACATTTCTGCCCTCCGTTAAATAGTGATGAGTTTTAATGAAAATCGACACTCAAGTTGTAGATGAGCAGTTGTGACTTATTTGAACATTACATTTACATTTTAACATTCGCCTTAAATCAGGGAGGATAAAGCTGTGGGTCGCTAGTAGAGGTCCATCCAAACCATAGGACCCGAGAACTCAACCTGTACGGGGGATCCATGGTCTATACAGTCAATCAGGTCTGTGTCAGGTCCCACTCTATTACCACGGGTCTGTTTAACATTATGCGTAATACTCGAGTAGATCCGAGCAGACATGGCCGTGATCTGACAGCGGTGCTGATCATGATGGAAGTGCTGTGTTTGTGTGTGTACGTGTGTGTACGTGTGTGTGTGTGTGTGTGTGTGTGTGTGTGTGTGTGTGTGTGTGTGAGAGTAAAGGTCAGAGAGCACAGATGATAGCAAATTAGCCATGCTAATGTTCACAGTCGTGGCAATTAGCGATCGTTATTATGGTTCAAAAGGGCAAGTTATCTTTATATTGCTGGATGCAACAAGACTGCAAAGCGGATTTTAGTATTTGTTATCGGTCACCGTGACAGCAGGTGGACTTTGAAGCTGGAATAACAAAGTGGATTAGTCGTGCTGTTTCAACCAGCAAGAGAAGAATAAGAGAAAACCTGGACGTGGTGGATTGAGTTTGATCAATTTGAAACCGTCCATAAGTCCGATAACGTTATAGGAGTACAAATAAAAATGATATATATAATACATTATATATAGAGAGAAAAATCAAACTTACAAAGCCAACGGTCTGTAGCGACAGGATGGAGGAGCTCGCATTGACACAGCCCATTGCTCTCAGGTCTGGGTAGCTTCCCACTTCTAACACATACATCCTGCCAGTGCAGTCCTGTCCCTCAAAGGCCAGCCAGCTGAAACAGACATGCAAACACATTAACACACAACAATTTGCATAACGTATGTGTCAAATCTTGAACATGCACATTAAATTACATGCTGGCTCATAGTGAATTACAATATGCCTAAACTAGGTTATGTATGCTTGAGGAGGAACAGCATGCCGTGTTCACACATATAGCAATATATCAAATAAATATGGAGAGCGCAGCATGAAAGATGCAAGATGTACATTACATCACAAGCAAGCTGCTATATGAGACATTTCTTTTAGGAAGTGGAGCAGGGACAGCATGCAGCAGATCCTGTGTCCCAGAGATACTTTTGGAATATGAGCAATATGCAGCTACAGTTGAATTGTTTTGCACCTTCGGGAAATCCAAAAGGGCCTATTTCTAAAATCTGATTTTGCAGGATGGTGCAAAGTCTCTCAAGTACCGGTGATTCAACATATATCAGAACTCATTTACCGCAGCGTGATGTTTTGTCCGTAATGCGCAGTATTACTCACCTTCCAGCCAGAACCTTACACGAGGCCACGGAGAACCCGTCCTGCAGGGAGGCCACGTCGTCCTCCAGAGGGAGGACAGAGCCTTGAAAACCTGGATCAGAGAAAAGCTGCACCTGTAGCACACACAGCAAGACAATAAGCCTGACTCATCCAATCTGAGCCTCTCACACACTTCATCAGACAAGTTGGAACCTCTCAGCAAGATTAGATGTGTTCTTTCGTCCTTTTCCATCGCCTACCTTAAACTTGGCTGCGTTCTCAAAATCGTCCTGAAATCAAACAAAAGCTTAATGAGACTCATTTACATGCACTGAACAACACAAAAGAAAGTATTACGTTGTCTTATAATTTAAGCCAAATGATGAACTGTATGTGATTTTATTTTAGCCACTTAAAGGAACACTTCACCCACAAAATGAACATTTGTATATTAAACACATGCAAAAGCTTACGATTGAATACACAGTTAGACGAGTACACGAGTGGCCCGCCTGCACAATAGTATGTTTTTAGGAAGAAATGCATGTATTTGGGAAGTAGTGAGCATACGACTAGATGAATGGGACTTTGTAAACAAATGTTTTTGCTGTTATTTAATGCGTCCCCTCCATTTACTTCAATTCATCAAGGCCTTTCTCTGTCTTTTGTTTCTTCATTCACCATGAAGGCATGTGAGAAAAACAAAGTTTTAAGTCACGCAGTGTGAGTAATGGATTTACAAATGCTCTTCTAGTGCGTGAAGTATTCCTTTAGCAGTAGACCTTGGATGAAATGTGTCTCCGTTTGTCATCATGTGGTTTGAAATAGTCTCAAAGCAATGATGACTCATTTTTGTGATTTAAGATGTTTTTCACTTTAAGTCTTATGACAAGAATTTTCCTCTCTGCACGGATTAATTCACTGTTGCTTTGCGTGTGACTCATGATCACAAATTCAATGTACTGTATAAAGGTTTTTCTGTACCACAGAGATTCCTCTTCTCCATTTCAAATTTTGATTTGGTCTCAAGTATGTGTTGTGACTGGTCACATGCAACGGAAGCGTTTGGTTAGTCAAACTGGGAATACCAGGGGAAGTGAGAATACACCAAGCACTTCAATACTGCAAAACTAAACAATTATGAATCACAGAATGCTAAAATAACAATCACTGGGATTATCTGAAGCCAATTGTGCCGCCCAAACACACAGCTGCTGCAGAGATTGAACATAAAATATCACAGTTACATTATAATCTGTCTAATAAAACAGCAAGATTTCAAAACTCTCTTACCAGCACAACAGGCATTGCTGAGGCAACTGTGGGCTGTAGCGCCCCCCAGTCGTCTGGGCATCCATACAGGCCTTTCTCCAGGACGTAGCACTCACCACAAAAGCCCGGCTCCTCAAACAGAACCCAGCTGAGAGAGAAAACAGAGAGAGGCGGAGGAACATAAGCACCCTTTTGTTTTGCATTGACATTTCACAATCGTGCTTTTCTCCTTTCATCTTAATTAGTAGAGAAACACAGTCTGTGACACAAGCACCCTCGCTAACAAAGAGAACGCCTTAATTCACAGTGTGACATAGTGAAGGAAAGCGTTGTTCTTCTTATCTTCAACTAATCTTGGTCAGAGTCCAAGTTGATAATGGCTTCCGACATGATCTTAGCAGTTATGCACCGTTTGTACTCCTTTGTAAAACTGGGAGGCTGTGCGAGTGTGTGTCGTTGTGGACGACTTGGGTATTGCTGCTCCAGGGGTTGTGTCTGCATTTGTGGGCTTGTGAGTGCCACACTACAAACAAGTCTCTCTCAGCGTTGCTGAAACAACCTGCTGAGCCAATCAGAGGCTCAGAAGGAAAGCAAGGGCGAGGCTCAATCTAATAACAGGCTAGCAGCACAGCAAGAATAAAACCCTTGAATATGGAGGAGTCCTGCCTCCTAAAAGAGGACCAAATGTTCCACTCCAAATTAATCACCATTTTGTGAACCTCTCTCTTGGGTAGCAAGGCTCAGCATGTTATACATTTCATTGTTCCCATTTGAGTAATGATTCCTTCCAATTGGCTTCTGGTTTTGTTTACTTCTGCAATTTCTTTCAGCTGATCATAGCGTTAAAAAGTAAAAAACGGAACTAGAAAAGGAAACACACTTGGACTTGGAAACACACTTGGATCGAAAATCCAAAAATCCAAAATACAGATGATGACGGCATTCAAGCTTCTAGAAACTCATCCTCCACACCCAACATTAGTTTCACATTTATTCCCACTGCCAGGGTGCAAGACAGCATGCTTCAAAACCAATTTACACTGACAGGTAGTGAGGTGTGGCAGACAAACCATTAGCGAACTAGCTAATCTGTCTCGACCTGTCAGCATGGGTGCGGCAGCCTTATCGCTATGCACCTGAGCTGCAAGGAACCACACAGAACTCTCACTTGGAATGCAGCCTGAAGTAATTATCAGGTTGAAGCGTAGGAATGCATCTTGTAGCATGCACTGAACTGAGAGTTGTCATCTGTAGAAACCTGAAGTCTTGCAGTAAAAAACACGACTCAGGAAAGAGACCAATTCACTTCAGCAGGAGAAAAATCAATCCTGTGACCTGTACATATTATTTCCCATTGCTGCTCACACAGTTTAAGTATAATATTTGTCACTTACACACCGCCGATGACATCAACGGACAGCGTCTTCACGCCGTAGCCTGTGTCATCCATGTTAATGACAGGCACTGTGAGGTCAATGTTGACTCCAAGCTCACCGAAATCTCTGTCGCTGAACATTTTGAGGTGTGGAGAGATGAAATCCTGGAGAGGGAATAAAAGCATCTTGTGAAAGTCTGATGATCGTCACACCAAAGATACATCACAAATGAGCAGAGTAAAAATCAACATACTCTAAGTTAGTGGTTCCTTTTTTCTAAAGTGTCATGCCCCCCTTTGGAAGCAGAAATAAATGGCATGGCCAGTATCCCACTAAAACAAAACAAGTCAAGTTGAACATCTTAAATATTATTATTATTATTATTATTATTATTATTATTATTATTATTATTATTATTATTATTATTATTATTATAGTGTATTATAAGATAACTTTGGTCACACAAAAGGTGTATCGGGTGTTAGCCCAGCATGCTACTCACGGCCACTATTGGTCGCAGTGACAGGAGCTGCTCTGAGCCTCCCCAGTCGCTACAGTCCAGGTACTCTCCTTCCTCCAGGATGTACTGCTGGCCCTCAAACCCAGGCTCGCTGTAGCCCACCCAGCTGGAAGGAAAGAAGTGCAGCCATGTTGCTGGTTAGAGCTGTATTTGTAAATCGTAACTGCATTACATAACTTCAAAATTGCCATCTGGAGAGTAACTCCTGTATAAACTTTGCTCCAAGTTAAAATGACCACTTAGATTGATCACTGATACAAAAGACATGTCGTAAAAGACTCACAATCCTCCGATGATCTTTAAAGAACCCACAGTCTTCAGTTTCGTTGAGTCAACGTTTTCTCCATCTGTAGCAATGTCTTCTTCACTTTCACAAAAGCTGAAAACGTCACCGTCGATTTCATAACAGGAGCCCTCAAGGCCGGGCTTCTCATACACCACAGCCTGTTTTAGAGAAAGGACAAGGTTTAGATTCAAATTGAATCATCACTTGGTTGAATAGATAAACCTTTTAGAATAAATTCCGCTCTGTCCTGGTTACTACATACATTTTTGTGTCTTTGTTCTCTCTGTAGTTAAGTTATCTTGCTGTGGTTCAGTCTGAACTCATATGAGCTAAAGAAGCACATCCTTGAATACTTTGTCTGTTGAACATTTGTGAGCATGCTAATAGGAATGTGTGCGCTTCAGTGATCACCTTGCACAATTGTTGAATGACAGTAAAGACTGTTGTGTCTGAAATAAAAGGCTGTTTATCTTTCATTCTGAGTTCTGAAGCTGTCTGCTGCCATGACATGCTATGGTTAGAATGAAAACAACACATAACAGAAAAATGCGCCAAGAATGAAACATGTTTTCCTCTCAATAATGCAATAATCACACATCATCATTTGATACTTTATCATGTTCAGATGTAAAATAACATTATATTAACATGTAGCACATACAACATGCAAGAGAAGTAAAATGTTGAGTAGTATGTCAATCCTACCTTGACTTCATGTGGATTCTCTACTTTGAAACCACCCTGGAACAGAGACATCATCATCAACAACAATTTTCTTCTCTAATTAAATGTACATCGTAAAAGGCTAGACAGTCAGCAATTATGGTAATAGTCCTATTTTCTTGGAAATGACGTCAATTCTTTTAAATAGTGACATGGAGCAAAGAAAATACAGAGCATGCTGACCTGAATTTCTGCCCCTGTGGGCAACTAATTACTGCTAATGTTCACATCAACTGCCGTTGTACAATGCCAGAGGGACACAATTCACATAAGGGAAACTATCATTACTAGATCACAATAGCGAATTACTGAGAAGAGTTTGTTCATGAAAGCTAATTGTATCATATTAATTGTGCACGTGTCTTAGCTAGCACAAAGATACTGATAGAATATGGAAAAGAAAGAGTTGAAAGAAGAAGTTTGAGTCTAAAGCAGCTCTGTAAGGCTAACTTTAACTTTAGCATGCTAACAGGCTCACAATACATGTTCAATAATGTTTAAGGTGTCTTGGTTTTGCAAGTTAGCAAAGCCAACATGTGATAGTGAACACTAAACACAACGTACAGCTGACGGGGAAGTCATTAGTTTTGCAGGTGTTTGGTCATAAAATAAAGAATTGAACATTTTTGACCTGACGATTAGCACTAGCTTAAGAGTCAGGCGTCCAATGTCATTACATCGTATCGTGTCAATCCATCCAATAGTTGCCGAGACATTTCATGCAAGCCACACATGTGATCCACAGGAGTGCTAGAGAAAAAGTCTGAATTTTAAGATTCATCCTCTGTAGGCTACACCATGAACGTTTGTACCAAATGTTCTCTCAATCCGTCTGGTAAATGTTGGGATATTTCCCAGAATATGTGAATATATTTGACCTCCTGGTGGCACTAGATAAAAAATCAGAAGATCACGAAATTCATGAGATTTCCTCCTCTGAGAACCATGAATGTTTGTATGAGATTTCGTAGCAATCCATCAAACATTTGTTGAGATATTAACTAAAGTTATAGGTCACGCCACTTGTGTGACTAAAATAGCAAATACATTTTCGGTCATAAATTCACAATGCAATAAATTGACCATACAGTTATTAAAGTGGTTAAATAATACTTAATCATTAAACCTAAGATAAAACAATATTAAATTAGTAATATTCTCTAAACAAGTTGAAGTCAGAGCGTATTATGTCCACCCTTATTGCTTTACCAAATCAAAGCATTACCTGAACTCTACCTAAAAAAAGAAGTGAACATATACAGTGTACATTAGATGTTGCACAGAAATACGAACCATTTTAAGTGGTCTAAGCGATCCAACAAAGGGTGATGGGAAGCCCCAGGTCTCCGAAAAAGGGTACACTCCTCTCTCAAGCACAGAGATCATGCCCTGGAAACCCGGGTCACTGAACAACAGCCACCTGAAGGAAAGAGGGAAAACCCACACTGCATTTAATTGAGTATTAAGCCAGAGGTCTTTCCACAGTAGTTCCATCTATGCCTCATGGTGCTTTTAAAGGCAATTTGAGTCATGACCTTGCATGTCTTGTTGCTTGTATAAAAAAGGCATAACTGTTATGAAAAAGAACAAATGGATATTTGTTTTTCCACATGGAATTCAGCAGCTACATTGTGATTGGTGACTTTGCTCAGTACATTAAGTATTATTAAGTCAGGGCACTGTTAATTAGGTACATTTATTTATGAATACATGAATCATCCAACGGCTGCAGAGAACAAAAGCTATTTGTTTTACAATAACAAATCTTGGGAATGGCATGCTTCAGTTCAAAGCCTTTTTCTTTCGCAATTCACTTTTAGCATGGGCAGCCTTTGTTGGAATTATGCCCCTACCTCTGGTGTTTTAATCCATCATGTAGCACAACCCAATGCCTCATACCAACCACCACATGTGAGCCTCTGGTAAATAAAAAAGTAAACCCAGCTTATTCAGTCAGTTCTGAGGAAGTGATACCAAGAACTGATGCCAACCATATGGCACTGAAAGATGTGTAACAACAGGAGCCAATGAGTCAACTGAGCTCGGCGCATCGCACATTAGATTTGTTAACACAAAACTGCATCTGCTCAACAGTTGCTCAACTTGCAAACACCATAAGTGGAGCTGCTGAAGCATAATTATGTAGAGCTGAGCAAAGATGAGCCTAGCAAAAACAGCTGTGTGAAAAACATCTAATGTCATTCATTTCCTCAGAAGCAGGGCACACAATGTCCTGAATGCCCACACTCTCAGGTGGAAAAACATTCTTTCTCTCCACACCTCTCCCCTCATGCTTTCCAAGTGCCCCCACACCCACTTTCTCTATTCTCTAACATGCATCAACAGGACAGACATTCCTGAAGAGACAAGCGAGTGAGAGTCAAAGCGAAGACAATGATAAACACTGAGGAACGCAGTAATGACTATTATCTCTCAGCTATTAGTCAAAGCCGAACACTTGGAAAAGACAACTGAGCGCAGCAGGCAGCATGTCCAAAGTCTGCTCTTCTGCTGGGCTGTGGTGGTAATTAGCAATATATAAAAATCATTGCAGAGCACTTGGGTTTTCTCATTAACTTCCCTCTAACGGATTATTCGTTCTCCAGGTGGCTAAATGTCTCCGCATCTCCAGATAACTACCTATCCACCACTGATCAATCACAATAAGCATGTGTCTGTGTGCTAACGATGCGATCGTGTCGGCCCGTTCGTTACTGTCACACTTGCTTTACCATAGGTCAAACACAAATGTGTGAGAGATTGTTGGGCTAACACTTACACCCCAGAGTGCACTTGGATGGAAGCAGTGTTCAGTGGGACGCCAAACGAGCCCGTCTCTATTGTGTCGTCATGGTAAGGTGTTACTCTGCCGTGGCCTTCTGGTTCGGTAAACAGATCGATATGGGGGAGGCTGTAATCCTACAGAGAGGGGAACACAAACACAGCCATTATCAAGCAGTGGCCCATTCTAGTCCATAAATCATTCCAATGTAAGCAAGTAAAATCTTAACTAAGCATACCTTACGGAGTCTAGACTGAATATCAATAAAGCAATAGCAAATATTAGCTATGGTTTGTAGGAGGTCCATGGGAGGTGATGATTACAGAATGCTGGAGGTGAAATGAGGTGGAAGTATTCAACCGGTGCACTCACCCAGACAGCAAGTCGGATGGAGCCGATCAGCATTGCTGGGTTGTTCTGTGGTTCTGTCTCCGGCCCAGGCTCTGCCCACATGTTTGTCAATTCAGTGCCTCCCTCCTCCAAGGCGACGCAGCGTCCCTGGAAGCCAGGCTTCTCGTAGAGCACCCAGCTGTAGTGAAAACAAAAATGTGTAATTATATGGCCAGAAACAGATGTTGGGGGGGGGGAAAAGAGGAGAAATGTATGATGTAATGAACTGAAATGCACATATGAGATCGCCTCCTATATGTCCATCTTATTTGTTTATATATTACATTTCCCCCGCTTTATATGGGCTTATATCTCTTATCCACATCTTACTTAATTATATATGAGCGTACTTTGCACCTCTATCTGTTTATGTATGTGCTCAGTGCTGCTTCATCTTCCTAATGTTTGTATGTCAGGGCTTACATGGGTTTCTGATATTTATATTTTCATTCTGTAAATCAAGCACTTTGTGCCTAAGCTTGAAACATGCTATATAAACAAAAAGTATTATTATATAAGCTTCCTTACCAAGAGTTAGAAGAGAAGATCAACACCACTCTTACTTTATCTGTCCTATAAATATAAATATGACGCTAAAGCTAACGCCACTAGCTTAGCTTAGCATAAAGTCTGGAAGCAGCTAGCTGGGGGAAAAGCAAGCAGCACCTCTGACGCTCACTAATTAAGATGTTGTATCTTCTTTGTTTGTGTGCAAAACAACTGAATCTTTGGCCTGGTGCAATATCTTCCCGAGGGCTACGCTGGTTGCCTGGCAACCCCAGCACATAATCCCCCTAAACCTGCCTATTTTACACTTTTATTCATTACTTGGGGATCTTTAGAGGAGCAGGTAAGAAGGATTGTGTTACCTTTGGTCAAAGCCAGGCTAGCTTATTAACTAATGACCGCATATGTAAATCTTAGCTGCAGAGGATATTCAAATATGTAAATATACAAGGAATGATGCAACAGGCCACACTGGCATCCCAAAAAGCACTTGACACTAATTAGATACACTTCAGTGCACATTTCTTTCTCATCGTCCGTTCCTGTCGAATGCTGCTACTTACCATCCTCTAACAACCATCACAGATATGAGAGGTGAGAGCTGCAGAGAAGAAGCATCTGCTACATCCCTGTAAATCTCATGTGCCTGTCCACTGAACTGAGCTTTCTCAAACAACACCATCTGTGTGGAGAGATGAAGGAAAGTAGAAAAGAAATTCACAAGAAATGTCATGCTTTACTCTATCACATTAAACCATGACTCACAAGAGTGCTGAGAAAGACCTAATGGCATAGTACTGGCTGCAGTAAAAGCATCTTTATGTTTCTATCTACACCGAACAGGCGCACCACCAGGTCTGAGTGCTAATGTGATTCATCACTTTAACACAAAAGTTACATTTTTAGTTCATAGGCCAACAGAATATTGAAGTTTGTGAATAATCAACTACACACAGGGGTTGCTCTGGAGACTCCATAGTCAATAACACTGTTGTAGTGTTTTCCCTAAAAGCTTTCAAATCTAAATTAAATGAAAGCAATGTGTGGGCAAGAAACTGAAAATGTTGAGCACCAGGGGAACATCTCTCTTTCTTACAACAACTACTAATGAAGTTCTACAATAATGCAGAGCCACAAGTTCTGCACTGCGTTGGCAGCACTGAATTCCATGATTGTAATCACATCCAGCTGAGTATTTGCACTACACTGTTTTTTTTAAATACTTTGTTTACCCCCAAGAACACCATATGAAAAGCAGATGTTTTCACAGAACAGAGAGTTGTCTGTGCAGATTCTTTTCTCCATCTTGTTTCTATTGTATGCGGGCAAAGCTGTGCCTACTGTACCTTTCCAGGGCGCTTGTGAAATCCTTTGACAGTTCTTATCTGGAATGCAAAAACACAGGATTTTAATTGCGACAAAGTCTGCAGACGATGGCAAACAACAATGACATGCTAGAAAAGCTCATCTGCATTTGTTTGTGCAGCAGTTCTGTGCCTGTTGAATGTCCTGACCTTTCAGTTCACTTCCATGGACACAGTGGGTCCATGGAGACTGAACTGTTTTGGATTTGTATTCAAGCACCACACTGGTGCTGTAGCCAGCAGGAGAAGAAAAGAAAAAGGGGGTTGCTTAATACAGCTGGCAGAAAGGGCAATTTGTGAGCCTGGAAGCTACAAATGGAGACACAAAAGGAAATAGAAAAAACTACAGCAACTAGAAATCTTGTAACATCAATTCACAACAATGTTGATCATCCATTAATGTGATTCTTTAAGCAAAAAATGCCAAAAGTTTACTTGCTTTAGCTTTAAAAAGGTCAACATTTACTTGTTTTTGCATCTTCTTTCATATGAAACTGAATAACTTTGGGTTTTTGAATGGTGTTCGGACAAAGGAAGCAATTTAAATGTCAACTTGGTCTTTGGGAAATCGTGATGAGCACTTTCTGACACTTAATTAACCAAACAGTTAATCGATTGATTGGCGGACTCCATTATAACATTTGTTTGTTTTACAGGTCTGTCATTTCAGAGTTTTCTGGAAAGCGCTATGTTATTAGATGTTAATAATTGTGTTCAATCTGCAAATCTCTTTCCCTATAATTATTACCAAATGACATAGTTATTTCTAGGAAACTTTGTAAGTAGTTATTTGGAAATGATTAGAAACTTATGTAAATTAAACCATTTCCAAAATAATGGACTAGCAAGACAAAAGATCAACGGTGTGTGGATTAAGAAGCTAGTGTTGGTATCAGAATGCAAATAGGGTTTAAATAGGGTTTAAAAAATAAACTGGTGGATATTTCCATAAAATGCAAATGCTGCTCTCAGGGAAATAAAGGATTATAAATAGTTTCTCCCTCCCAGTGCAGCGAGCAGCGGCTCATACACAAGTACGTCAAAGAGATGTTCAGTTTTAATATGTAACTCTTAAGTTATCATTTAATAGTACGTATGTCGCACGCTTACATTTTTACTACGTATTTCCTGGAGCTGAGTTGGAGGCTGTGTAGGCTCGGGGAGTGTCGGGGGTGCGATTGGAGGAATCTCAGGAAAACATGGAGGCACAGCATGAGGAAGTTTCACAGCCCCGTCTGTTTCTCCTCCAGAGGCTGGGCTTGTCATTTTTCCAATAACCTGATACACAAACCAAAAAACATCAGGTATGTATGAAAGTCGTTAATGTTCCTTCTATAACAAATGATGTTTTTGTTATTTAGAGACATGTTAAAAGAGAGCACTTGGTTTTATGAGTATTTCCTTTCATCAGACAATGAAAACTCTGACAATGAATGCTCTGACTTCCTTTAACTCGCGGTTGCAAGATGAATGTTGTCAGTGAAATCTCTGTGTTATGAGGAACACTTCTTTAACACTCACGTCAGTTTTAGTTGCTGGAAATAACTGAAAAACTAACCTCGGTTTTGATTTGCTCCTGTCCTTGTATGCTCTGCTCTGGTAGAGCGGGTTCTTGTGGGAGGTACTTCTCTAAATACTCCGGCAGCTTGAAGTCGTTAAAGCAGGGAAGTGGAGGGCCTGAGTCACTGACCGCAGCCTCTGCAGCCTGGGCTTCCTCTCTGCTGCTCAGGGCCAACGTATTTTTGAGTGGAGCTGAGGATGTCGGGCTTGGTGGGGGTGACTGGGATAAAAGCGGAGGGCTTAGCCGGGGGGCATCGCTAGGTGAAACATCCCCAGAGTCGGTGCCGTCTGCCTGCGTATGAACTTCATTTCTCTTCCCTCTGTAGATGGAGGAGGAGAGGCTGCTGAGGACACAGCTCCCCTCCAGGCGAGACTTCACCTTGACCTGGTCCTCTTTCTCTTCCTTGACATCCTCCTCATCTTTGTCCTCTTTGCCCCTGAGGCGAGAGTGAGTGTCCAGGCTACTGAGCAGCATGCTCCTGTCTGTCAAACTAGCCCTGGCAGGCTTCAGGGCAGATTTATTCTCCTTGCTCTGGAGTCTGGATAAGAGGCTCGGCGGGGTGTCTACGGTGAACTGATTCTTCTTCCTCAAACCAAACTTGAACTCGTCGGGGTCAAACGTCTTCTCAAAGCGGTCCTCCCTGATGGCAGGCATGGCAAATGGAGGCTGAGGTGTCCGGAGTGGGTTGTGTTTACGTGGCGGGAGGGAGAACGGGGCGCAAAGCATCTTGATTTTCTCAACGAAATCATCATCATCTAGATCACCAGAAGGGTCTAGAAGATTGCTCTCACTTCCAGAAGAGCTCAGTTTGGGCACCGGGACTTTAAGCTTCCGTTTGGGAAAGTCCACATCCAGCCAGCTAGAGGGGGCGTCTTGCCCTGTTGTGAAATCGTCTTTGCTTCGTCCTCGTGGCAAATGGAGCTTCTTCATGGTTGACTCCTGGGTTGGGTTTGGGATCGGCTTATCATCCTTGGGGGAAATGGGTGCTTTTGGAGTTTGACTGGGTTTGTTATTGACCGGTTCCTTTATGACTGTGTGTAGTTGTGGATGTGTGGAGTTATCGACATTAGCGACAGGTGAAAGTTCATCCCTTGGTGAATGGACTGTTTTCTCAGCTGTCTTCTGTGACACATTAACTTTAGAGCTAAAGGCAGCGCTATCAGATGGGCTCTGTGCTATTTTCCCAACCTTGAGGGAAATGATATCACTTGTACTCTCTGTGTTTTTTGATTCCTCGCGTTGTCGGCGAGCTGGTTTCATTATATCTCCCGTTGATATGACAGTTGTATTTGCCCCCCCATCATCCTGCCGTGCTCCTTTGCTCTTCGCAGATCCAGACACAGAAATAGGAGTCGACTCTTTAACAGATGATTTTTTCTCTGGCACTGTCTGTGCAGCTATCAACGCTGGAGTGCCATCAGCGGCTTTTACAGTCACTTTCACAGCTGCTGTAGTTGCTTTGGTAATAGACTCTGAGCTGGAGAACTCAGCATCATTAGCTCCATGTGGACGTGAGTCATCCGGTGATTTCTCTGTTTTTTCCACAGATACAGAACGAGGCAGTGACTCTGCTGGAATCACAACTGGCTCTGCCTCTGTTCCAGAACTTACTGTAGACTTTGTCTGCAACCCAGAGGGTACATGTGTTGCCTTCTCCCCCTTTGACTGCCCTTTCTCACTACTTGGCTCATTAAGCTGGGTGACGGCACAGACAGCCGTTTTTCCTGGTTGTGTTGTCTTCGTGCGTCCGACGCGTTGTGTTTGAGCAGGGAGGTCTGATGAAGCACCGGTCCTCTCTGAGGACTGAGAGGCTGGTTCTGTTTGCTTTTTTTCTGGTTTTGTTATGACTTTAACTGGCTGGGTCTCATCTTTTCTTTCAGCATTTTTTCTTTCATCATCCCTCGCAGCACTGCTGTCTGAAACCTTGGCCTTTGTGGTATTTTTATCTGAACGCAGGAGCGGCTGTGGTTTGTCTTTGTTATTCCTCTCAGTCTGATTAGTCTTTTCGCCCTCCACCTTTTCTAAATTGTCCACATCTTTTCTCTCGGCCTGATGTATTACTTCTATGTCCTTGTTTGGAGGTGGTGGAGTTTGCCCTGTGTCTTTTTTATTAGTTTCCTTTACTTTTCCTTTATTTTTCGATTCCGATTGCGTGGGCAATTCTTTATCTAATTTGGGATGTTCAACAGGTGGCCCTTGCTTCATGGAAGAAGTCTTCTCGGTAGGTTGTTCAACCGTAGGTGAGGGGGAGGAGGCTGGCGTTTCTCTGCTGTCCTTGGAGGCTTTTTCTCTCCTCTGTGTGAATAAGAGACTGTGTCCCCCTGCCTTTTCCTCCTTTTGGGGTAAAATAGCAGAATCCTTGTCAATAGTCGTCTTTGTTCCATTGCTACCAGCAGCAGAGTCAGGTTCATCTTTGTTGACAGATGGTTCAGGGAATCCTTCCTGTCTGGTCAGCGGGTTATCAATATTCTCCTTTTTAAATGAAGAATCCAACCTTTTCTTCTGTTTGTCTAACACCACCAGCTGCTTCTTACAAGCTTTTTGTTTGGTATCAGGCACATCAGACTGTTTTTCTGATGTATTTTCAGATGGTAATGAGACTTTTTCCGCCTCCTCTGTATCATCCACCATATTAACAGCTGGTTTACTTGTTGAGTAATCTGGTTTGTTTTCACCATGTGGGCTGCTGGGACTGTTTGGTTCCCTACCTTTTCTTCTTTTAGAGCGGGAGCCTATTCTGCTAGGGCCTTTGGACTGTGGGCTACTGATGTTGGTCAGTTCTGCAGAATCGCCTGTCCCTTTAGCTGGAACATCTGTTTCCACACTGTCTGGTTTCGTACCCTGATCAGCTGTTTTCAAGGCAACAGTGTTGTTTGTTGTGGAGTCTGTTGGTTGTTCTTTAGGAATGGAAATCTTCACCCCTACAGCCGTGGTATCTTGTCCATCTGGTTTTAATGTTATCTCTGACTTTGCTTTCTGTATTTGCTCTTTAGTATCCGGTTTACCCTGACTGCCCAGTTCTGGTGACTTTGATGCAGCAACTGCAACAGACGAGGCGGCGTTTTGCGACTTCCCTGTAATGGCTGGCTTTTGAGACAGCGCTGGCCTGACGTCTGATTTAGATGACTCCGTGAAGTTCCTCGATCGCTCTTTGATCGTCATCGGCGTCTCCCTGACGGGTGATGAAGAGCTGGACCTCGCCATTTCGTAACGTTCACCTGATCTTGACCTCTTTTCTAGCGACACAAAATCTGCTTTCACCCTCTCTGTGGCTTTCCTGACTGGAGAGACATCAGCAATCCTCAGGTTCTGCTTGTTGACCCCCGCTGCTGGGCGCTCAAAGAGGTTGATTTTATCTGCTATGCGGCCGACGACTTGCTTAGACTCCTCGTCAATTTTCTTCAGCTGGTGTCTGTGTATGATAAGAGGTTAAGGTTTGAATTCTGAAATTTAATTTGAAACATTTAAAGTTGATTTTCACCTGTTGTCTGCCACGGACAAATATTAGTTTAGTGTTTGGATCATTTGTTAAATTTAATCTGAGCTATTTCTCCAACTTCTTTGCTTAATGGTGACAATATTGAAGCACAGGGCTGTACTTTGTATTATGACTCACACCATTGTTTCCCTGTGGCTACACCTCCACTCATAGCGCACATTCTTATGACGGCAATGTCATGTTAGACAAAAGCCAGTCCGGTAGGTTCAAATGTCTGATAATGTTGGAGGTAAACTAGTTGTAAACAATGTAACATATATTCCTAACAAATAGGGTATTTTAAATCAATATATTATTGGAAGAATGTGCTAAGTCATTGTTTCAGTCATTCACAATCCATAAACTGATCATATTTAGGTGAAGACTTACCTGGCATCAATCGCTGTGTTGGGCTTATCCTGCGCTTCATCTTTGTTTTTCTCTATCGGTGCCTTAAACTCCTGGGTGTCTCTTGCTGGACTTGATTTAGGATTCAAAGGCACATTTTTAGTAAAAAGCTTCACCTCACTTCGAGAAACCTTCAAACTCCTGCGTTTGGACTCTGGTGTCTCTGTCTTCCTTTCTACTTTGTAAAGACTGTCGCCTGTCCTCCATGTTTGCATCCCTGTCCACCACACATGCCAGACTGGCTGCAATGACTGAATTTGAATCCTGGAAGTTGTCCAACGGCTTGACAGTATCAGGGCAGGAAGTCTTAATCTCTGCTCCTCCAGGTGAAGCCTGATAGGTGGGGTTGTGCATGGAGGAGGAGTTTGCAGATGACTCTCCCATGTGAGTCTTTGGACTTTCTCCCTGAGCACTGGTCAATGAGTTATTTGATGTAGGGATTCCCTCTGGGACAGGTAGGTCAGTGGGAGGCTTTTGTTCTTGCGGGCTGTTCCCTTCATCTCCCTGAGAGTTTTTCCTAAATTTCCTCCTGGCTGGGTTTTTACGCCCCATGTTGTCTGTTTGTTCTTCAGATTCAGGCTCTGACTGTGAGTCTATGTGTGCTTTCAGTGACACTCCCACTATTGCACTGTAATAACTCTGTGCCCCAACAGCAGACTTCACATTTGTTCTTTTGTTCTCTGCACGTGTTGAACTTGAGCTCAAATCAAAACTTGGTGATGACTTTGCTTTGGGGAGGACATTTAGGTTCTTTTTTGTCACTTCGACAATTTCCTGTCGATCACAGGTGTCGTTACCCCTGTGAGTCACGCTGGTCTCCTCCAGGTACACCTGGAGCCTCCTGCCTGCCTGGGCCTGTGCGTGTCGCTGTGCTTGAGGCTGTGCGTGGGCCCGGTCAGAGTCCCATACCACTCCCTGCTCAGAAGAGAGATGTGTCAGATGACTGGCATTCTTCTTAGGATTCCCGCTCGCTGAAGAACCGTTGCTGCTCTCTTCCCTCTCCTTGCTCTGCTCTATGCTCTTCTCCCTGCAATCCACAAACTCCTCCTCTTCTGGACCTCCTTCTGCTGTCTCAGTGCTGCTCACAATAGAGCCGTCTCTGTGGGCAGACTGCGTGGCGTCCCGTTCTTCACAGGGGAAAATGTCTCTGGAGAGACGGCGTGGATTGGGATTGGAGCTCTGTTCCTTCTCCTCCTCCCACTCTTGATTCTTTGCCCGGAGTCTCAGAGGCTTCTGATTCTCCTCTTCTCCCTCTGATTTAAGAGCCTTATCGGTAGTTGAGGAGACATTTTCACTGGGACCCTTTCCCCTCCATGGAGAGAGCCAGCTCCCGAGACGACCCAAGACCCCAGTGTTCGGCTGCTCCTCGGGGCTCTCAGACTAAATCAAAGCAGAGAAGAACTCACATAAATGTCTGCATACACATGCAGTGGCAGTTAATAGACATGCATATTTCCTATGAATATGCGCACACTTTAGCTGAGCTTACAGCAGTGACACATGGTAGTTCAAATATTATAACTTGCCAATGAACAAAGGAAGGGAGGGCAGGCTTGGGATCTAAAGTAAATATAAGTAGAAGTTTGTTTAAAGACATGTTTTAGTATGGCCATGCATCTCTCAGCATAGCAAATACATGCAGGAGTGCTTATAACCTGTAAGCTTACCGTAGAAAATACCATATCATTCAGATTCTTTATGTAGGTTGTGAACATGATTTTGAACAAAAACTCCTAAAGAGCATAAAACAAAAACAAAAATCATTCCACCAGGATAAACAATAGCAGTGTGAAACAAGCAGACAAATTATCACACAAAAAGATATTATGCGTTAGCAAACTGATAAATCCATCCTTAAGTCTCTAACTTTGCGCTAATTCCTTTTGGCAGAAGTTTCAAGTTCAACTCACCCTTAATTAGACATAGAAGAAAACTTTTCGGCCCCCTGAAAAATATAAACCGCTGTCAGTTTGTACAGAAAATTATCTGCACTAAGATGCATGTCTGACTGATGAACATGTTGCGTTTAGTCCTCCTTGCATCCAGTGAAGCATCCACAACTGGGCAAACTGTGGCATCGCAGATAAGAGTGTTGTAGAAGTTCTGCCCCTGCAGCAGAGCGCGCGCAGTCTGGTGGTAAAACGATGCCTTCACGTGCCCCTCGTAAACTTCTCACACGAGTGTCACTATGAAGACGGTTAGTGGTCGCCCACCTTACCGCGTGCAGTAAATGTGAATATGTTACATTCTGAGTTTAAAAACAAACATGTTAAAACTTTAAACTATACCTAAGCCTACTTCAATACTACAACTCCAAGCTATTCATATTAAAATTCAGTAATTGCAATGAAGGAAAACTTACTTAAGTACACATTTGAAGAGAATAGCCTACTATAACCTACTCCACAACATACCAGAGGCAAATATTGTACTGTCTTATCCACTACATTTGTCTAACAGCTGTAGTTACTAATTATTTTTTCAGCAATAACCATGTATCTCTAAATTTGGTGATTTTGAAGAATGATTTTGAGAAATAATATTAATAATTAATCCAAAAACATCATATACAAGAGACTAATAGGGACACGTTTTACTTTTTATATTTTAATTACATTTTAGTTTCACTGTAATTACTTTACATATTTATATAAGTATATATATATATATAAGTAAGGATTTGAATGTAAAACTTTCACTTGTAGTGGAATTTTCAATGTGATAGGATCTGAATAATTCTTCCTACTTGTTACAAATTAAAAAGTAATGTCACTGCTAGCCTATATTTACTGAAGCATCTCTTCCAGGTCGATATTAGTATTATCAAAATCCCTACTTTCTTTCAGGAAATTGAAGGCAGCAAGAGGCCGTGTCCAAACACATTTTTCCAGGGGAAATGACGCACTGACTGTGGGTTTCAGAGCCTGTTGAATTTGGTTTTTTTTTAGCTTTCCAAACCTGCGTCCCCTTGTTTCATTTGGAGGGCAGCTCAAGTCAGTGTTTCCATGCTGCTAAGTCTAGGAATTTAACCCTGTGAATACTTTTGTCTTTTTGGAAAATAGACATTATTTTGACTTTTTTCTTGTTAGTCAAATAAATAAATCGAGTTATAATCAAGGCATAGTTTTTTCACTTTTTCACATAACCAGGCTGCCTTCAGGTGTGGGAGTAGCGCTTGTAATTATTTTTAGAAAAAATTCTAACCTATTATTTTAGACATTCAACGACCCTGTTTAGCCTACATTATCATAGGTTATTAATGTTTTCTTAACACCTATGTTATTTCTATTGTGAACTCCAAACAGGTATACCCTGAAATGAAATATAATTGCTATATAGGTATCATTTCCCTCACTAATCTCATTTGAAAAACTTTATGACAGCCCATGCAATCCCGATGGAAGTCAAACAGGTTTCTACTCAAACTGTAGCTCCATAACACCAAAACAAACGGTGGCCCTTAAATAGTCTACCGACCTTTACAAGCACGTCACCAGAAAGTGAGATCTTACCATAATTACAGTGTTTCTCCTGGCTTCTCAGTTGTCTCGGAATTAAACCGGTCAGATGCAGCCTGCTGCAAAAACCCTCATACAGAATGAAGCCTGTCAGTGCGCCGCCGCCTCTGTGAGGTAACCTGTCCCTCCTTGCACAGGACAGTGGAGTCTGCACTGCACGGTCTAATTAATATTTAGTGCGCTTTAAAATGAGCAAATATCAAGGCTTACTGTTGGAGTACGCTTCTTAGATGTCAGTGTGAATGCGTCTTAAAAAGTGTTAATTTTTTCCCATGGTAAATGAGGTGGAATCTGCCTGGGCCAGGTGACACACCCAGGCTTTGAGCACCGTGACACAGCAGGCAGCTATGGCAGTTTATTGTGCAACTTTGTCAAGAGTACTAACAAAGAGACAACAGATAGACTGTGGTTGCAGGAAGAACTCTACATATTGTCACTGGAGGTTTTGTATCGAATTATACTGTAAATATAATATTGGGTCTTTTGCATTCTCTCTCTCTTTGTAATGTTTTATCGTCATTTCGCAGGAGCACTTACCTGCTTGACCATAAAACGGTTTACTCACACACACAGACACACATTATGTATGCTGAACACAATGCATCACATTCACAAACGCATGCAAATGTGTTTCTGCCTCTCTCTCTCTCTGTCTTTCACATGACTTATTAATGTGCTACAGGACCTGAAACCTGTCTCATTATTCACCCCATGAAACATTTACACATTGTCTTTTTTCTTTTCTCATAGCAAACCGCATGGGAAAACTCCAGAAATGTTGACAATTTAAGGACCTGTATCAACTGTGCCAATGTTTGGAGACATTGTGAAAATGATGCCACATATAACAATTATCATCTTTCTGGTTAGGAGCTAATTTAACAAGCAGTTGATGATGTGTTGCAGACAAAACACTGGGGGTAAAACAATGCACTATAATGTCTTTTTACTGACTCCAATATTTCACCTCCATTAGCTCTAGAGCTTGTCATATTCTGAGAATGCAAATGCCTGGGACTGAGCCACACATT
>NC_041378.1:6543637-6603637 GCF_900634415.1 Cottoperca gobio
GTGTTCGTATGTCTTATGACTCATTTCTTGTGACAAATCTCTCCAAACATTGAATATATTACCAACACATTTAATAGACATTACCAAACTTCACTTGGATTTGACCCCTTTCACACAAGTGTTCATATCAATACAGATATTCTGCTACACTGTCACCAGAAGAATCAAAGATATAAACTAAACCTTCATTAAGCTTTTAGCCACTCGGGGGCAGCACAACAATCTTTTAACACAGTGCTATATTATAATCTCAAAATTGGAATGGAACAAATGGTTTATTTTCACATCCAGCAGACACGGAGCAATATTAGCATTTATTTGGAGTTGTGTAATTCCAATATTACTTCAGCTCCACCAACTTCTGAGAGAGATATTTTGCTTTTTAAGTTGCTAAATCCTCCACTATTTTCACCAGCTGGACATGCATTTTCTCTGTCTGCCATTTGGTGCTGATTAGGTAGTTTATAAAAAACCATTCCGCTGGTAACGGCTCCCTGTAGCAGTCGGCATTGGCATCGATGAAGGCTGTGAGAGTGAAACAAACCAGTCAATTTGTGGGCCACAAAACCAAAACGGAAAACTAAAAGGAGCTAAATCGCATCGTTTAAGTTAATAAAAATATTGATTAGAGCAGCTTCAAGTCCTTATTTTATTTAGTTTTCCTCTGAGAAAGCTAGATGAATATTAAAAACCTGAGTGTGATCTTATTTCACAATGTGTAATGTTAAGAAATCCTACACCACACCAGTGTTGAGTTGAATGACCAAAACCATTTAGGCTTTATTTGGACAATCATTATAATTCAAGAAATTTCTACAAAAGTATTTTATCACATTGTCCTCCAAGGTCTCTCATATCATCGAAATAGTGATAAGTAACGATGATATGTTTGATTATTTGCTACTAATCACACTGTTAAAGTACACTTCACCTTTTCTAATAGCGCAAACTTCATTTAGAACGAAAGATATTTAATTCCATGCTTTTGACCTTGTTGGTAGACCACCTGGCATTTGTGTCCTGTTGGAGAGAGTTCAATAATGTCCATTGTCCAGAATTGCACACGAAAGCAACACAGCGATAATAGCAGAATCAATTGTACAAAGCGTCCCTGCTTGGTGAGCCACAGTTTCCTACAATACAGCCACATCTAATTATTAGCGCCTAGAACTTGAAGTAAAAGGTGCCATTTGTGAGACAATTTTATCCAAGAAATGTCATCGCATAACTGTGAGTTGCACTTGATATTGAGTTGTGATTCATCTTTTGAGCCCTCTTGCTGTCTTCTCTAAATGTATGCTTGCCGAAAAATCATAATATTCTCCAGGTGGCAGGTGTATTTCGATTACGAATGGAAAGGAAAACCAATATTACAACAACATTATTTCCATGCCTGTGATGTCTTTGTAGAAACAGACTTAGTGGATGTCACAGTGCGCATCATGAGAGTGAGACTGGCGCTCCAGTATGGCGGACGACTCATACAGCAGATCATCCTCTCCCAGTGTTGAACTGTGCTCCAAGTTCACAAAGTTAGGGATGTTGAAGTGGGAAAAGAAGGCACATTCTCTGTCGGTCTTACTCTCCTCTATAAGTCCGTCGAGAGGTTGGTGTCCCCAGCTTCCTCAACATCCTCTTCCATCTCGTCCATCCTCGAGGAGCTGGTACCTCCGGTCCCCCGCTGGGCTAGGGCCCCGCTGTGCTTTCCAACTCTCTCGTCCTCTGGTTTTTGTTTCCCCCGACGCTGATCCTCCTCGTTGATGTAGAAATGAAAATAAGTGCGGGACTCCGCTAGCAGAGGACGAGAGAAGGCTTTGTCATTTTCGTCCTGGGGACCGCCAATGTCTACGAGACAGCTGCCTGGTCGATGGTGCTTCTCAGCAGAGTCTGGGTTTCTGTTAAAGAGAGAATCGCAGCGGTGCAGTGAGATTAGGCAGGAACATGCTTTGAAAATATATGCAGCTTTTATTTTCATTTTAGCTGAACACTCTCTCCTCTCCTCTCCTCTCCTCATTTTTTTTTGTTGTACCATTTGTCTGCAAATTATAACTAAAAATCATTCCAGCACCCTTTCTGGAAAAAAAGAATGATGGGAGAATACGTATAGCCAGCCATGTCATCTTGGCTTAACCTCAGTGCCATACGCACTCACTCACATACTTTTATAGAAGTGCTTTCTTTCCAAGTCACACTCCTGATCTTCACTTGAGATGGTAATGTGCCTTTGGCCATATGAGGCTTACCTCCAAATCAAATAGCAGCTTTCCACAAAAGCACAATCATGTCATGCGTATAACAACAACAACAACAACAACAACAACAACAACAACAACAGCCACTGGCTACTAAATTTAAATGCCTTCAAACCTAAAGCTTGAGTAGGCAGTATATCTTTGGTGTCATTGGCAAATCAAAGGTAATTTCTGAGAGAGGGCATTCCTATCGGCTGCTCTACATATGAAGATGCAAAATATCCGCCATTAAAGGTTGCTATGCCAGCATTGGTAACAACTGACTACATTGAAAAGCAACCTAAAAAGAAGATGGTCTTATCAAAAAGAGAGTCTGACAATAACGGCTGAAGCGTTTCAGAGATGGCGAGAAAATGATGCTAATGGTTTGGCTTTCAGCTAAACGTAGCCAAAGGCTCACCGCTGCTCATGGCTATGGTTAGCGGAAGGCAAAACTAATATCAACATTTTCTTTCCATCTCTGAAACGCTTCGCGGAAGTTGTAGCTTGTCAGAGCCTTGAATCACAGTATGTCAAAGGACTTTACAGACCCACAAGTTTGCAAGGAAAACTGGACGGTAATTCTCATAAAATTGGTGTTATACAAAGGTTTCTGGATCACAATCGGGATGAAGTTTGAATGACTTTGTACTCATTCAGGTTACTAAAAAGGAAGTGTGTGCTCAGCTGATGGAAGGGGCTTAGGATAGAAAGGGTAGAGCTGTAGGAGAAGGGTTTTATTACTAACCCTACCCTGGGGTACACCTTGAATTACAAAATGCTGAAAGGTTATTAGAGCATGTTTGCCCTATGACTCCAAAGATATGCTGTCTACTCCAGCTTTAATCTACTCTCAGAATATCAAATGCATCCCTGTAGCTCAGTACAGTCTTGTCTCTCTATGCCTTCGCACACACCATGAGTTCAACCTCAGACTTGAAACCTGCCATTAGATGAGAAGTGTGAGCGCTGATTTGCTGGAGCTCTCCTCAGTGCTGATACATTTCCTGCGGGGATAGATGTGAAAGGGAATGGAAACATGGGCTGTAGACCTGCTATTACTCACTCTTGATGCGGTGCTCCTGTCTTTGTTAGCAGTGTGAGTACAAAGAACATGAAAATCACAAACACAGCAAGTCCAACCCAGAAGCCGATGACGATGGAGTCTGAAATGTAGGAGAAGAGATAATCTTATTACAGTGCATAATTTAATGATTAAACCCTTCTCTCTGCACCTCCCTCTGTACTTGTGATTTTAATCTCTCTCAGGGAGCACTCAGTAAAAGTGAGCATTCAGTACTTTTAAAATTTGATCTCAGAGTGTGATCGAATTGTCCTGATGGCCATCTTGAAGTGGCTTGATCATTACCATTGGAGTATAAACGCCAGCAAAGGTGCTGCCTGAAATATTGCTTCCAGGTAATTTGTTTATTGAAAGGCAGGTAGCGCGTGCCACCTTCCAGCTGAAGCAATAAAGATAACAATAAGTGAAATGTGCTGGGGGGTAATGAATCATTCATAATTAACAGCCGTAAAGGTGAGTAACCCTGTTTGCTGACACACCCGCATGCCCAAACGCACACTGGCACGCACGCACACACAATAAAAGGCAGTAAAAGCAATATAAGATTGTTTCAGTGATGGATACAGTTATATTCAACTTACATCTGTGCGCTTTGAGTCCCTCAAAAGATACAGGCTCCTCGTCGTCATAATATTCATACTGCCACACGTAGTCACTGCGACGTGCGCTGGTTTGGCTCCGGTTGTGGAAGTCGGACATTTCAAAACGATTGTACGTGCCTTAACAGCGGAAAAAACAAACCACATCAGTCCAGGAAAGACGCTATATAAATGCATGACATTACCACAAAGCCATAAAGTTTACAAACCACAATCACCAGGGACGTGAAGCCTTTCTGTGTTGTTGAAAACAAGTCTGAATCCTGAATCCTGTAAATTCTGGGGATTCCGCAAACAACTCCTTATGTTATGTCCGTCTTCCGGAATTTAACAACAAGCCAAAAAGGTGACAAAGAGCGGGGAAATCCATCGCTTTACCGTAACGCTAAAACTCTACCCATCCTCAGTCCTGTGAGCGATACAGCAGCGTTTTTTGTTCGCATCATCGTCATCCAGCATCCTCTCACTCACTCCCTGAGAAACTGAGATTACACTGCAACGCTCATCACCTGCCCCGAAGAGGGGGCGGCATTCCACCTCTACACTGGCTCCATACAATCTATATATTAGTTGTAGTAGTCTGGCATATTTATGTTATTCCACTTCATTCTTTATATTGTGTATTGCATTTACTCCTGTGTACTGCCTGTCAGTCAGTCAGTGGGCAAGAATACGCAAAATTCGACCAAACTTCTGAAACTATGAGAGCCTGTCAAAAAACACTGCTGTCTCATAATCTTCACGTGGAGTTTATCCATATGTGTTTACTGAAGCACTAATGTTAGTCGTGTACGTTACATTAGTTTGTTTATTGGACTAAATCTAAAGAGGCAGAACATACAAAACGACCCGCATATTCGTCCCATCTCCCCGGTGGCAGCACAGCCAGGAGACCAGACCGCCTTCAGACGCAGTTCCCCAGTGCTGTAACTGAACTCAAGTTAACTGCCGACAGCTATACACTTGGTGAAACAGCCTCCTGGTAGCTGACATAATAACAGACACAGCTAATATCATCAAGCAGCATGATGTACATTTTCTTACCATAAAATATGTAGTACTTGACAAAGACTTATTTGGGATCTCCTTGTTTTCTATTCAGTCTGTTGCCTGTACAAACAATAATTGTGTTACTGTGCACATCATGTAAAAGTATGGAGAGTGCATTATTTTAACAGTTATCACACAACATTATACAAAACAAGATGAACACCAATGAACGTACCTGCAATGTTGCCAATTTTTAATTTAAAGATTTCGCCAAAGTTAGCAGAAAATATAAATATCCCACATTTTACCTAAAAGGTTATTGGTCAATGTAACTATATCAGCTGGTGAATCTTTCATAAAATATTCAAATATCACGTTATTGCACAATCTGCTTTAAGCAATCAATGGCAACATCTCAGTATGCCTTTGGATTAGTGGTACACTTTGTGAAAACCCACAAGTGCACTTTCATAATTTTCCGATTACCAAGTCTCTCGATGAAGCACATCTTTAAATGTCCTTTACCATTTTAGTGGAATGAGGGATTCTTGTAGGGCTGTAAACAAAACAACCATGACTAATGATTTTACACTTACTGGAACTGAGGAGAATTTGAAAATGTGCCTGCTTGAGGCAGGAAATGCTTATTATAACTCTAAAACAGCACATAAATGGATGCCCTCTTTTCAGCCTTTGATTTTTGATTTGAATTTCAGCAACCGGCTTCATTAGTAGTCCAGCATTACTTATAATAATAGTACATTATCTTTGAAGTACCTCTTAAGCTGAGCCACTTCAGTCATGTTTCACTGAATAAATGCGTAATCCATTTACACAAACATGTCTGGACGCTTCAGCTGCAAGTTGCCTCGTTTTTTGACAGAGCTGATTTTGACTGTCACCACATGATGTTGATCAGCCATGTTTGGCACCATCCACGTATTGTTCAATTCAATCCTGCTGCAAATCCTTTAAACAACCACTGTGTGTAGAATTTGAAAATGCCTCAGTTTGCAACTTCTGGTGGTAGTATCAAGAAGGACACCGTGGCAGATTCTGCATACATTGTTCATTGACTTGTTTTCATGTCAACAGTTTCAAAAATGATTTAATAATGATAATACAACACTTAGTTAAGATTATAGAAAGATTGTTATGCTTACAAAAAGTGAACATAAACTACTTGATAGTGAACACAAATTCCAGTGTCACGCAGGAACGTTTAATGTGCGACATGTTTATCCACCACCTGGATCTCCAGCCTGGGAACACAGAACTAATGGACGGACAACTAGCTGTCGACTGCACTGATTTTTACTGGGATTGTTGCAAATAAAAACTTGTACTATCAGAATAATGCAGAGTGCTCACTACACATAGACGTAAATGCACAGGGGTACTTGTATTGAATGAATTACTTACCGCTATGAATCAGACAGTGAGCCCATTCTTTGTGTCTTTGTCGAGTCCTACTTTCTTTCTTCAGATCACATCATCGCCTCTTTCTAGTCTCTGCTCAAATTAAGCTGTACAACAATGACTGAAATAACACAAGTCAGCGTATATTCCCCTTGAGGCCCAGACAGAGAACAGAACAACAGAAACAGAAAACACAACAACTATGGTATCAGTTGATGGATCACAAATGTCACAAAGTAGTCACACAAATGCAGCAATTATTCATTTAATTAAAAAGCTGGAATGAATAAAAAGGCTCCATCAAAGCCTGCTGTCTATAGTATTATGTCCCATATTCATCTGCAGATCAATAATGTATATTTCATGAAAGCAACCACTTTCTCAAAGCTCTCCCACTGGGTTTGCGTTGGTCTATTCCATGGGCTGTCGCTTTGTTCTTCTCAACCATCGTGATCATGGGGAGATGGTATGCTGTGCTGTATTCACAGTGAATGTTACAAGGGCTTTGATCTAAAGAAATATGTCCAATGGTAGCTGGCAGCTAAACGGTCAAAGTACGTGTCAGGAGTCGAAACTGCACGTGTGTCACCAACACAACTGATATGTGCTGAATGCAATGAGAACAACACATTTAAAGAATACCTCTCCTTATGCTGTTCTTTTCTTGTGCATCTAGACTTCTGTAGAAGTGAAAATAACTATTCCCTTACAGCTCTATTCCAGCTTATCATCTACACTCCTGTCAGAGATATTGTTAGATATGGAAACGAGGAATCTCAATCCCACACCAAACGTTGTTGTTTGAACAGTTGTATGGATGGTTATCTGGAATACAATACTATCACTCTAGTAGTTTTACAGGTCAGTCATCAGGTACAGTAAAATTGTCATATTTCAATACAAAACCTTTATAAAAGACCATGCTAGCTCAGCGTAGCATTAACATGCTGCATTAGCGGGTTAGCATTAGCACAATTACTGTTAGCATCAGCATTGCTAGAGATGATAGACTATCGTACCAGAAGCTTAAAATGATCGTGTTTTCATATGCGAATCGTAACCACGAGAACAAATAGGCGTAAATGTGAAATTTTACAGAACATAATTGGGAAACATCTGGCTTTTAAGATTCTAAATGCTCTACGTTGTTCATCAGCTAGTCGCTAGCTCTGTCTGTGTGCCGTTTGGTGCTGTTAGTTTATAGTGGGTTTTTAGAGCTAATTAGAACCAAACAGTAAAATTGCAGATCATTCAGCAGCTACATAATGAGCTGAAACTCTGACAGTAGCTGCAGATTCAGGAGATAATTCTCTGCCAGTTCATACGAGCGACTCCTTTCACATTTTCATTTGATACAATGTTATTATGAAAATATGGATAACACCTTTTAAATTGTATTTAATATTATTTGGAAAGTAGTACCGATGTTTTTAATAGTTCTGTTTTTGTTACTTTACCCCCAAGTGTTCTGTTTCTTAATTTGTGTCGTGAAGCTGAAATTCACACCATGGATAATAACGTTTATAAATAACCATTAACAGTTTATGTCTCATTTGTGGTGAGAGGTGTAAGATAAGACTCAAACCTCCTTCAAAGAGACTGCAGACCTCTCATGTATGTAGATCACTCTGGTCACCGGCTGCTGAGCCCTCTGACTCACCGCTGCAGATGTTCTGGTAAATATTCATATTAACAATCTACTTGTTAAAGCCTGAATATTCTTCACCACAAATAAAGACACGAAAAACAAAATGACGGCTGCATTTTTGTCTGGTTCTATACATAGCTTCTGCATTTTAACAACACTCTGCTTCAGGCTCCATCAATGTGTGCGCTTCGGGGCCAGTACATTTTGTGTCTCTGCTTTGCTGTTTTTACTTCCTTCATTTGCTTTAATAAGGTTCCGGTCACAAATCTGCTCTAGCGTTTAAGCTACCACCACCCACCCAGTGCTGCACAGAGTGCTGCTCTGAGTCTGTCCATTTGTGATTTGAGGATAAAAACATTCAACATGAAAAAGAAAAAAGATAAAAAAGAAATATTCATAGGCTCTGCGTTAGCAGTATTTCGTGCAACGCATACTTCTGAGATTGCTGAGATACTTTCATGATTTCCTCATCTGCAGGGAAATCCCAGAATGCTAAAGATCATATATCTGAGCTCTCTTTCCTTGTTTCTTATCTCATCCTGTCTTTCAATGTGTTTCTGTCTTCTCCCTCCAAAACGAAAATAAACTCACTAATAAAGTGCATTTTAATCCTGGTATGTATCTAATCACACAGTCTCAATCTCTGCAGAACAACTCTTTCAATCTCTACAAGCTTGAATTCATTGAGTTACTGAGTCTTCCCTATTGCACATATACATTTTCTTGTACAGCGCTCAAGCACACACTGTTTCCCTTCTCTCTCACTCTGCAACATCAATCTTTTAGGTTCTTTCTTTCTCCTCTGTCCTCTAAATTGACTCGCACAAGTGGCATTTTTCGGCGCATCAGCTCTGATGGATGAGCCTTGCAAATGTGTTTTTGTTGGCGTAGACCCAAAACCTTGCTGCATATTGAGCAGTCTCTAAAATGAATCCCTGTGCAAGTGGGATTTGAGTCTCCTCTCTCTGTGGTAGATGGTCAGTGACTGAAATGAAGCCATTGTATTGTAAGCTCCCTATTTCTTCAACTAAAGCCATATAAGCATCGCTGTATAAAATATGGTCTCCCTTACTGTGTTGCAACGGTACAGAGTTATTGATTTATTGTTTCATGATTAATGGTTTGCAATTCATTTTAGAGTATTGCATTTTCTTTCTATTTTTCTTACATTTTCTCATCTCATTTTCGCACTTTCATCCCGTCGTATGGTTAGCAAGGAAACTCTCTGGACTCCAATTAAACCAGAAACTGGATCAGTGTGACCTGCTGCGTAGCCTATTCTCATAACACAAGTCAAAGCTCATAGAATCCAATGTATACATAGAGTAAGCAGTGGTATATAAGGTGAATCTTTAAATGATAATATACCTTAAGATTATTAAGTTGCAGATTTGATTAAACTGGATAGTGAGGATGTTTCTGCAGCTCTGTTGTTATTAACAAGCCCTTGGTGGTCATTGGTATTCTGTAAGGATAAAAATATAACAGAACATTTGCTCCCCCGAAGGCAATACTAAATGGAAGATATGCAGTATTGTGATTATGTAGCTATCTTCAGTACATCTCAATGGAATCCGAGGAGTGAATGAAAAGACCTCGTGTGTGTATTCTTCTCCAGGAGAACAGATCACAATGTTTTGTTTGGCAAATTTACTCTCAGTATGAATCCTATTAAATGGATTTTGAGATAAGAGGCAGGTTGTCTTTCATTTGAACACAATTAGCTATTCACTCATTAGATGTTGATGCACCTTTTTTTAAAGTACAGTTTGCACCAACAAAGCTTTTCCCCGTTAAAAAGAACCCAAACAAAATAATCTCTCTAATTGGAAGGTGTACTGAAGATGAATCATCTCCTCTTTATTAAATGAATCAGGACTTGCTTCGCCTCCCTTCTGATGTTACAAAGAGGAATGTGTTCCTTGTTAAGCCGGGAGTTACAAATAGTTTCAGGTGACTAAAATATAAAAATAACACAGGGCCCCGAACAAATGCTGGGTAAACCCAATCCCCCTGGAAGCAGGACCACGGATGAAGGTATTGTTATTATTATGTTTTATGTCTAAGCTGTATGGTAGACTTGCTAAACTAAAGCAGATATTGTTTAATATATATATTATTGAAACATGTGATTTGCAGCAAAAAAATAAAGAAAAAGATAAGGCTTTACTCAATGAACTAATGCACAATGATGTTATTAGTGGTTGACTGTTGCCCTGGAGAGGGGTTTTGTTGCAGAGAAGTATTGAGAGTCTTTGTAAAAGAGAGAACTGTGACAAGGAAGAGGTGATGGAGGTGACATGAGGAAAAGCTATAAAGAAGGTTTTTTAATAAATAGCAAATGATGAACTTGATGAAATTGGAGTAATGATGTTGAGCTGCAACTTTTTCTTTGTATAATCCGAATCTTAAAGCCCCGTCAGCAGCGTGTGTATCTCCCTTACATCTTTTATTATTGATTTATTGTAATGGAAGAAACCAATAAGGGATAATGGCTTTTTTTCCCCCTGTAGGGCTCTCCGTGATGAGGGACTTTTAATTACATCTTTTGATATAGTACAGCTTTGAAGAGTACTCAAGTATTGTATGTATCTGCCCATTCTGAAGGTGAAGGTGAAGGTCATGTTTTCACATATGTTCCAACAGCAAGAGCACTCAAGGCTTCTATATACATTTTCGCCATTATATTAGGTAAGCATAGCAAAAGAGTGAATGACACAAAAACACACAAGAGAGCATGGTGTGTCCAATTAGCTCCAGAGCACAAAACGAAACTGAGCGAAGAGAGAGAGAGAGAGAGAGAGAGAGAGAGAGAGAGAGAGAGAGAGAGAGAGAGAGAGAGAGAGAGAGAGAGAGAAACAGGGTCTAAGTGGACCTCAGCAGTTCCCTGGAGAGGAGGGTTGTGATGTGAATGGAGCTTGTGGGCAAATTAATTCAGTGCTCGTCATGCACGGTTCAACTTTGGACACAGACACTCTCCTTTTAGGCCTGCTACAGTGAGTCTTAACAAGTAGTACTTGCAAATGTTGCACTCATAGAATGAAGCCAGATGAACACACACACACACACACACACACACACACACACACACACACAATATTGCTCATACCTACAGTCAGCTACTTGCGTTGCATATTTGGGCAGATATTTCCTGTGGAATGTATCTAAGTCCTGTACTTAAACTTACTGTAGTTACTTTGCAGATAACAATTGTTAAACCCCTCCTGTTGTTAGGGACGCTAAACATTAAATGATCTTATAAAATGTGATGCATTGCTGTAGATTAAATTACTCAACAGCCATTGGTTGAATGTAACTAAGTACATTTAATCAGGTACTGTATTTAAGTACAATTTTGAAGTACTTGTACTTTACTCGAGTATTTCCCTTCTATGCTACTTTACACTTTGGCTCCCCTGCATTTTGGAGGAATTATTACTTTTTACTCACTTACTACAGTTATTTGAAAGCTTTACTAATTATTTTTGTAGATTTTGAATATTATTAAAACTTATAAATCAAATAAGAAATGATAATATGTTATTATGGGATAAAACACCAATTAAAGGTAGCTGAACCTTTACCAGCTGCAACATTAAAGCAATTAATTATAACCCAATAATATAATATGTATTATTCTCAAATGAGCCATCCTGCATAATGAGTTATTTTAATTTTGGTACTTCAAGTATAATTTGATACTTACATTTCAGCAGGACAGTATAAAGGAGTTGAAATTAGCACAACCTTAAACATCTAGAGCAGTAAAATGAAACACATTTATGCAGCGGCACTATTAATCTAAAAACGTCACTTATAAGTAAAGTAAACATTTGACTTTAGAGGCTTCAGGTACATTTTCCTGATACTTTTACTCAAGTAAGGTTTTGAATGCAGGACTTTTATTGGAGTATTTTCACAGTGTGGTATTAGTTACTAAGTAAGTAAAGGATCTGAATACTTCTTCCACCACTGGATATTTCTCAAACAACAAATGTGACACATATTACAGTTTCCATTATAATTCCATTCCAGCATGTAGCCCCACACTGCCCCCCACTGGTGCACTGGTAGGAAACCATCCATCCATCGTCTACCGCTTATCCGGGATCGGGTCGCGGGGGCAGCAGCTCCAGTAAGGAACCCCAATCTTCCCTTCTCCGGGCCACATCCTCCAGCTCCGACTGGGGGATCCCGAGGCGTTCCCAGGCCAGTGAGGAGATATAATCTCTCCACCGAGTCCTGGGTCTTCCCCGGGGTCTCCTCCCAGCTGGACGTGCCTGGTAGGAAACACTTATTTAAAATAAAGAAGGAGTCGATGAATTACAGGTCTTCCTCACAATGAGAAGAAAAAGGTAGAGCCCCTATAGAAGTTGCATGACATGATATTATGAGGTGTAACTCATTCAATCTTTTGCATCTGCTGAAGTGCAGCCATTAGCCCGCGTCCTGCTGTTGTGTATACATAAAGTCGACGCGTGGCAACCCCCCCCCGCCCTGCGCACGAGCCTTCTTCCATCATTCCACTCAGCAGGCTATGACAGTATGGGCACGTGTTTCTTCACACCTCACACACAAATGGCTACACAGACGGAGATACTGAAGAGGTGAAAAGTTCGAAGAAAGTTTTTATCCACAAGAATTTAACAAACCAAAATGAACTAAATTTGGGTTTTTCAATGTAAAACCTTGTTTACATAATACCACTACATATGCTTGTCAGATAAAAGTATATTTCTTACATGATGCTCAAACGCTTAACATGGGCTACAACGTGGCTTCTGCTCGCCTAATTACTATTTAACATCTAATTGAATATTTTTCATTTTGAAAAATATATATTTCAGATCACATCAGAAATCTCTCGCGAGAAGTGTTTTTTATTCTACATAAAACAATATATTTATTACAGACCCCTCCCAGGTCCTGTATGCAGTCCTGCTCCCATCAGGTAGACGCTGTAGGGTTCCAACTTAATACTAGAGAAGATGCCTGCATATGAATGCACTTTACGTCTGTTACGGCACTATATATATATAAGTGTGTGTGTGTGTGTGTGTGTGTGTGTGTGTGTGTGTGTGTGTGTGTGTGTGTGTGTGTGTGTGTGTGTGTGTGTGTGTGTGTGTTTGTATGTTTTATGTGGCAGCCTTTATATCCAAGACAAATTTCGCAAGGGACAACAAAAGTTACCTTGAATCTTGGTCCATATTAACAAAGAAAGTGGCCATATGGTTGGAGTTTGCCTAAGTGTGACTTCGCACCTGAACACCGTGGCGCATGGAGACACTTGGGGACGCGTCAAAGTGCAATTTGGCACCGACTGCGGGGCCCTGATAAATAGGAGGTTCCTGCCTTCAGTCACACATCCTCTGAAGACTTTACACAGGACTGACCACTACAAGGAACCATGGAGACTATCGCCACCAACACTGGATTAACTTCTGTTTTTTCTCATGGAGACAATGTGACTCAGCACTCCGGTCGTTTGTGGAGACCATGGACTGGAACAAAGGACAACACTGCCGCACACAAGGTGAGTTTAGACGACTTCATTTGACTTGTGAAGTGCTAAAATGTATTTACCGTGCGATGTTTACTGGATTAAAATCTTAACAAGGTCTCTTTGTTTTAACTTTCAGACTCTCTCTATTCACGGAGACCTTTCCTCTGCACACCCAAAAACTCCACAGGTCATTCACCCAGTGAAGTAAGTAGAGTCTTATTAATTAAATGATCTTTAATTCTTATGCAGGCTATTTCTTTGTACGTTTGTCTAATTCATGCCTGTTCTCTTTTTAAAGGCTTTACTGGCCGAAATCGAGATGTTTCGATTATCTGTACCAGGATGCAGAAATGCTCCTGCGCAACTATCCGGTCCAAGCGACCATCTGCCTCTACGAAGACTCCAGCAGCGATGAAGACAGCGACGATGAAGAGGAGGAGATGGAAAAAGAGCTGAACTAAATGTGGCTCTCTAAAGCCCTTTACAGCGAATTGCTGCATCATCTGATAATATATTTCTTTTAATTTATTACTGTAAATATAATGTAAATAGGCCTTTTGTCACTTCTATACCAAACAGGAATGTGAATGCTTAAGTTATTCCTTTAACACATCTACCTCTTTTGTACTTTGCTGAAAATTGCATTAAAAATGAATGAAATGAATGTCGTTGTCTGGGGTTTAATTATTTATTTGAGTCTGGTTTTTGTCTGTAGTTAGTGCCAGACTCGTACAGTCGACATCAAATCAGTTATTACAGATATAAATAGTGACTTGAGTTTCTGAGCGAAGGGAACGACTCTTTGAAAATTACTATTTGAAAGTGTGTGTGCCAAGAAACTAGACATCAGGATTATTATGTGTCTGTGCATAACATGTAGTCTCTGCTTTATCATTGAAGCATCTCTATAAAATATATGTTTCCTCATAATTATTTATTAGAGCTAGTGACTTTATTTATTAGAGGTTGTAGCAGGTTAAGGTTTCTCTATGGGTTCAGTTTATATGACACATCCGCCTGCTTGTGGCTGAAGAGCTCTTTTCCCATGGATACGTGCAAGGTGGTAAACGCCATTTCCTGCGCATTGTCGCCTGAAGTGCGGAAACTGCGTGACACGTGGAAGGTGTCAAACGGGGTCACGGGAGCATAAAGATCTGCGGTGAGATAGTCAAAGGGAAACACGTTTGTAGACCTCTAATGAAACTCCCAGCTTTTTATACTGGCAGAGTCAGAAGAATCATGAGGTTTTGACTTTAAATATTATTTATATATACACACCAGGACAGGCTACTACAACATATGTATAATATACGTTTTACAGATAGCACGTGAAGGAATAAATACTTTGATAAAGGGTTTGCTTGCACACTAATTATTGACTGAATGTTTATTCCAATTCAAATTGATATCAC
This sequence comes from Cottoperca gobio, assembly GCF_900634415.1. NCBI lineage: Eukaryota > Metazoa > Chordata > Actinopteri > Perciformes > Bovichtidae > Cottoperca > Cottoperca gobio. The sequence goes on from NC_041378.1 coordinate 6,558,524, forward strand.
TCCAACTACAGCAGACTGTTGCTTCAGGGCTGGATTAACACATTATGGGTCCCTGAGGCAAGAAAAAGGTGTGGGGTCTTCAATGACCTCTTGTTCCTCCTGCTCGCTTGCAATGTGTATGTACACCATCACCTCCAAATACACATTAAGTGCACACTACAGACTACACATGACCACATTATATCTCATCTGGATATCCAATAGACCACTTGTGTGTCCAATAGTCTTTGGTAATTCTAATTCTGGAAAATGCACCATATTAATATCACAATATCAAGTTATTAAAACTGATTTAGTTTCCTGAGTGGAGGTAATGATGCAGGACGTCATTGAGTATTCCAGTTCATACTATGCTGTAGTTATGTATATTTATAAAAAATACAAAAAAGAAGAAGAAGAAGAAGAAGAAGAAGAAGAAGAAGAAGAAGAAGAAGAAGAAGAAGAAGAAGAAGAAGAGAAAAAAAAGGAAATCACATTTGCAGTTTATTAAATTACAACAGACCAAAAGAAGTGAACCTGTGGCCCTGAGGCAGAATTACTAGCCCGCCCTGTTAGTATATCAACCTTAACAATAATTTAATGTAATGCTGCAGTATGAATGTAGTTTATGTAGATACAAAGTCATTGACATGCGCTACAGTTATAAAGTAGCCGTGGGTTTAGAGAGATTTATGCTGGTAGATGTAATACATAATGTCTGTGACCTCTTCTTGCAGGTGATAATGATGACCTTTATTGTTTGCATATGATATAGTTAAGTGCACAGTTGTCTAGAACTTAAAAACATGTTTACATCCATAACATTGACAAGACTTGTCCTCTAATATGCCGTCTGTGTTCAGTAAAATACATATTACCATGAAAGTTATTGTTTTAACATTCACACATTTTGCATTTCTGACTTTCTGACTTGAACTCTTCAACCTACACCCGGTGCCAACCTGTCCAGGCTTTTCCGTGGGAACCCTTGGGATCATCTTTAGGTGTTTTGCAGGGTGCAAAGATTACACACCTTATTGACGTGAAACATGGTGGCCTCTGACCGCAGCAGAGGTGCTGCACTGCCACTGAACTGCTGACCTGCACTGGACACACTGTATTCTAATACAATGAAGACTTTTATTATAAATTAACAAACTGGTTTTCTTTAACATGTTACCTGTCACACGCACGTTGATACAACAACTCAAGTATGAAGACTATAGAGGTGTAAAAGCAACAGAAAAGGTACATACTGGATGTTATCCGGAGCATGTGATGGGTTCGGGTTACTGAGCATCTAAATCAAATTGAATATTCATACGCAGACGTGACATTAGGAGTTGGTGATGGCGATCTGATAACCTCTTCAACCCTGGCCTGCATGGTCGAGACTTTCCCAGGCCTGGGTGTCAGAGCTAGGGGTTTTAGGAGTGTCACTTAGTCGGGTGTGACATTTGCTCACCTCCAGAGTTAACCTAGCCAGGGACTCATGCCCTTGTAACCACTTATAAACTTTACTGCACAAACTTCAACTGAAGCAGACATTTCTTAGTTTATCTACATATACTTACATTACTTTGTGTTGTTGGGAACTACATGTACATTTTGCATTAAATTGCTTGTAGTTCATATTCATATTTTCAAGTTAATAAAGTAGTCTTTTTTGACATTTTTAATGTGTACTAAACTACTAACACTACAAACTACTTATTGTTTTTTTTTACCATTGCTTCTCTACTGTAATTAAACTCCCGTCCCCTTTTTCTTTTAATGCATTTGTCAGGCAAACAAGTGTTCAAGCTGTTCATGCTGTCTAAACAAATATAAGTTGAAGCCTGTTTTAGTTGTTAAGATTGAACAAGTCAGATGTTATAAGACTGACTTAAGACTTAAGGTTAAACAAGCTCAAGCTGTTCATACTTTCTATAGGCAGTATTTCATTTTTTTGTTTATGTATGACCTGTGAACAAGCGGGCACTTTTTGAAATATACTAAATTTAGTGGCATGTGACTCTCTTGTATTAGATTGTGTTATGTTTTCATATCACATGTAGGCGCACCTTGTCAATTTGATATTTGTTTTTACAAATAAGTTTAAAATACTTTTTCTGTGTAGCTTTAGTTAGCTTTAGTGTAGCTGTAGTTCAACCTTTTCCAGTAATTGATAGTTTCCAAAGCTATGATTTCAAAGTAGCTTCCCCAACACTGGTTATTAGTAGAAGTTACACATGCAGTGGGCGAGTGCTGAAAAGAAAAGTCACAACATGAGCTGTACACCGGGCAGTTTCAAACACAGAATGTGTTTACAATGAAATGCACATGCTACTTGTGAAAAATTAACATTTTTAAATAACACTTTACCTTTACATGCTGCCCCTATCCCAACTTAACTTTGTGAACTTTGGTGAACTTTGCACAGTTTCAACTTTTCAGACACATGCTGCCTTTTCCCAGGAACTGGTGCCAAGTTGGGCGTGAGGAATACACACCTGAGGGGTAAACGCTGTTCAGCCCCATGTTTGACCCCTGCGGTCACATGTGTCACAGCTTCCATACACCCTCTCTTTGCCTCTGAATACACTAGCCTGTCATATTAAGCTATAGATTGATATAAATCTCCCTCTTGTACAGTCTGTTTACCTGAGATCTTCCTTCGTAGATCATAATCAACATATAAAAGTTATAATTTTTCTAAGCAATTGTCTTAAAATATATCATAATACGTTGCTGCACTAAAGTAAGTATTCATGAATATGCAAATATGCTGTGGCTGAAGATGTTACTTTTTTTGTGCTTTTTTAATCATCATTACATCATTTGGAGAGTGTGACTGCTGGCCTGCCCTTGTGAACTTCGACTGGGCTCGTGGTGTGATCACAGACACCAGACAGAGGTGACGAAGTGTGACTCAGCGAGTTGATGCACCGGCTTCTCACAGTCACACCTCTGTCTATCACTGGGGACAGAGGGCTTGCTTTTTCTTTTCTTTTTTATAGTTGCACCAAGTCAGAATAGTTTTGATAATGGGTCGTGTATTTATGGCTGGCTGTGTTTTCAAAGGTAATTCATCTGCATGCCAAAAGGGGGCACTGTTATTCTGCCTATGTGAACGTTTAGCACCCTACTGGTCTATGCACAGTGTAATAAACCCGAAACTGTCAAACATCTAATAATAGCAAAAGTATGATGAAGGAAGAAGGGAAATAATATCAGGATTATTCAATGGCAAACTAACTATTACATTGGGGAATCAGCTAGGAAAGACATTATGGAAAGTAAGCCATATTTTTTAATGAATTACTTAAGAGCAACAGGAATAAAAGAGATGAATTAGTAAGAGTGTTTGTGTTAGTTTTTATTTATTTCCCTGCCAATCTAAAACCACTTCACACTCAAGTCCAGTAGGTGGCGATGATGCACCTCTAAACTGGTTTAGAAGAAGAAGAAGAAGAAGAAGAAGAAGAAGAAGAAGAAGAAGAAGAAGAAGAAGAAGAAGAAGAAGAAGAAGAAGAAGAAGAAGAAGAAGAAGAAGAAGGAGGAGGAGGAAGTGCTACTTTCTGAAGAAAGTTTGGTAACCCTTGTATTATGTTGAAAAAAATTACCGTTAATTAGGTTAAGGGTCATATTGACCCTTACTGTGTAAATACACTCAAAACAGTCAAAGAACCATGTAAAACCAATAAGAACATCCAACATAACATTTTTCCCTCATTACACATTTTTTATTTTTTATTAATTATCAAGATATTCTCCTCACATTCTCAATGCTCTCCACATGATGGACAGAATGTGACTGTGTGCTTTCTGCAGATGTAATTTCTTGCATTTCACACAAGAGGTTCTTGTTTTACTCAATGGAACAAGGCGCTCGTCTACAGTAACACGGGGACCAGGATTGTACAACAAAGGAAGAACTTGGACCCATTTATCCCATACTTCTCTGATCGCTGCTAGTTTGTCTCTTTCACGTCGACCAGCTCTGGTGTCACGGTTGTCAAATCGGATCACCCGAGATATCAGGTGAAATGACTCCAGAGACATTGTTGCTCAAAAGATTGGCCTTCTATTCTCTTTATTTCAAAGACTGGCAGTTGCTTCTCCCCTTGACTTGCACACTCCGGCTAATACTTGGATTACAATGTCTGCATGCAAGTCAATCTGATCCAGTGGCTTCCATGTCTCTTGAAATACACGCCTCCCCTCCAAGGTGGTCATGTCCAGTATGATCCTCTCTATTGGTGGGGATGTGAAGAGCTGAAATGCTGATTGAATATCATCAACTCCTGTGGCAGCAAATCTTGTAGGGCCTGGAGTCATTTTGATGAGATTGGAAGATGACAGTCGGCTTTGGTGTGGTGATGTTGACCACTTTATGTTACCATCTTTAGATGCACATGTCACTTCTGTCGAGGATCGCTGCATTCCTTGGTTTTCATCTGATGAAGAGACTATTGCAGCATCGTCCTCTGAATCATCTTCATCGTAGGACAATTCATAATCTGGATCGTCAATAGTATTGTGCTCGGTCTCCGAAACCTCTTCCTCTACATCACAATCACAGTCCAGAATCTGTGATAAAGCTTCTTCAGTTGTACATTTTTTGGAGCTCATTTTTGGAGCTCATTTTTAATTGCGTGTCTCAGAGAGATGACATTACAACACTGACAAGAACAAGCGTGAGAAAGCTAACTCCTCCTAATTCACACACACACCTGGTTCTTAATTGGACGATCAGAGCCAGTCAATATGTAAACAAATGCAATCAAACTAAAGTGAAATCAAAGAGACATGTTTTCTTTGGGTCTGAACAGCTACCTACCCACATCAAAGTGTCCGGGTCAAAATGACCCGCAACATCATCTTTGTATACAAACTCTGCACAGACATTCCACTACATATCTAAGTGTTCAGATATTACACCCCAGTGACCCTAAATTAGGAAAAGCCACAACATGTCAGGAAGAAAATGACAAGTTAACCAATACTTTGGTCAACTCAAAAACTGAAATGGGTCAAATTGATCCTTAACATAATACAAGGGTTGGCTGACATGTCAGTGCCTGTCAAAGCAGTGACATATAATTTAAAGTGCGGTGTTAGAGTGTACCTGGGATGGGTAGCAGTCAAACACTTACAACCTGTTCTGTGGTGTTTGTTCGCAAGAAGAAGAGCCACAACTAAAGTTTCCTTCTTCTTCTTCACATTAAAAAACTGTAGACTCTTGACAGGGCCCATGTCCACTTCTAGTGTTTCCCTTTTTATTAGCTGACTTATTTATTACATTGAGTGCATCTGACCAACAGATGGGGCAAGATGGCCACAAGTGAGATTTCAACTGGCTTTGAGAACAGAGATGTAACTCTTAGGTACTTCCACATGATGGCTGTGTTGCACTTGTACAGTAACCAGACTTTTTTAGGATGAAAATTATAGGATGTAGACAATTCAAACTCCACATATATAACAGATGAGAGAGATTTTGGAAGGTTCCGCATGGGACCTTTTAGGAAAAATAAATACAAACACAGAATAATAAATATTAGATTACTTCAATGTCATGTAATGTTTCAAAATGCATATATAAATTGCTGTGAATTGTTACAATAAATAATGTTTTTTACAATAGTTTCCATTGCTGTAGTAGGTGCAGTCAAGATTTCTTTCAAAGAAATTAATTTCAAAATAACTTAAATTGTGTTTAAACGTAAGTACATCCCTTATCGGGCTTTAATTCTCTCAGTTGGAAATACTGGACTGATTAAATATATATTGCTTAAAGGTCCAAAATAATTAATAAAAATGAAATATAATACAATAAAAGTAAGTAAAAAAAGAGAAATAAAAAAGCATATTATGGAATTATTTTATTTATTCAAAATCTATACTTAAAAAACATATTTATTCTATGTTCATATTACTTTATGTTTACTATATATTTTATTGCATGCCTTGTTTATATCTTGAATTTTAGATTTTTTTTAGATTTATATTATTTATTTATATCACAAATGGTTTCTTGTTTCAGTGTAATTTATTAATGTTGTAAAAGCATGCCGGTTACAAATCCTCTCATAGCACTGTAAGATGAAGTAGCACCTGTCATTCATGCATGCTGAGAATGTAATGCACATAAACAGCGGTGTGATTAAGCAGCAACAAGAAAGCGGCCGTCTTGCGGTAATGAGACAGAGAACAAGAAGCATAAATCTGTCAATGGAGTGAACGCCTTCAAACTTATTTCTCTGTCGAGCGAGAGAAACCACAGAGTTGCTCTGGTTCCCCTCAGCACATAAACATTCTGCCTCACGCCGCTGTCTAAGAGATATAGCTGTTGTGCTTTTCTACACCTTGTAATCTCGCCCTCCACTTAAATAGTTAGTTTGGTCTGCTCTCTCTGAGATGTGTGCAGTGGAGATAATTACAATTTCAGCAACGTTTGCCAGGTGATTACCTCATAATCCCCTATTTCATTTGATAAGTCACGCATTGATTTAACTCAGAGTTGGACCTAATGGAGTATCTTTTCCACCGCCACAGTGATTTGTATGCTGGGGCGAAAGGACAACGGTGGATTGGAGGCAGAAAAACAGCCGCTCGCCATTCCTGTTCACTCTGATGAAAGATGAGCAACGAGAAGGCAGGTTTAATCACAGCAACCTAAATGCGAACAGTAAATCATTGCGATGGCTGATACAGTTACGTGTGGCGGTGGTTAGAATAGTTACTCTCACATAAATGCTTCCTGTTTCTTTTTTTTTATATTCTCTCTTCTTGCAGGTGGGGAGGGGGGTGGAGTGATGAGACATAAGAAGAGTGAAGAGAAGAGAGACCTGCTTGGTATTCACCTGTCTCTCTGGATCAATAAAGGTAATTTGGGCTGATTCCTCCCTGTAGGCCTCTTAGCAGACAGACGGGGAGAGGGGTCAGCCACTGCTGAGCTGCGGGGAGCTGGAATAACTTAGAAACACACTGCCCCTGTTTGAGAATCTCTCATTCAGCTTTTCCTCTGCTCTGATGAGAGCTGTAATGTGATGCACAGTCCTCTTAACCATGTGACTCGAGGTAAGAAAGGGTGTACTGCCCTATAGCTTTTAGACCTCTACATGTTTAGGTATACATAGAGAACAATGTCTGGAAGAAGTGGCTCATTTATATTTATATATGGTGGCTGCCTTTTAACTTTCTGGTCATTCTGCAAGACTTTTCCCAGAAAACTTCTATTTCAATTAAATTACATTTTATTTATATTCTGCCAAATCATTATAATCTCATGGGGACTTTTCATGAAGAGCAGATTTAATAATCTTTATAATATTCAAAACAAAACACAAAAAAATGACCTAACTTTCATCTTTATCCTGGCCTGAAAAAAGAGATGTAAACCAAAGAGTTTCGTCATGACTATCGGTTTTCACCTTTTAGACTGTGGCCTTTTGGAAAAGCTGTGATGTGCTACCAAACTGTTCAAAGAGGGGTTATGATACCCATGAAGAAGACTGTTTTGGAGGTGGGATCCGGGCGTTTAGATTCCCAGGGAAACAGGAAACAATTACCATGGAAACAGGGCTGTCAGGGTTGACTAAGAAACAACTCTTGCAATACACACACACACACGTACACACTCAACAACACAAGACCATATCGAGGATGTGACTTTCAAATGTGTTCCCATTCTACTGCTGTTAAAATGCACTGAAAAGCTTTTAATGGTCATTTCTTGCATTTTTCCGTCCATGTTTTGTTTTTGTTTTTTTTCGCATTCCTGATCACAACCTCTGCCTCTCAGTCTCTTGGGGATGCAGTGGGTCTCATCAGTCGGTTACAAGCATGGAGGATGCCGTCCGTCATGTGGGTTCACCAGTCTGAGAGGAATGCTCCATGTCAGGGGTGGAAGGGAAGTCCCGAGGGAGACAAAACCCACAAAGACTGAACCCCACCTCGGGCCAATCACTGCTGCATGTCCTGCTACTGTGGTGTGTTCCATCAAAGTACGCAGGTGTGCACCACACCTGCACATATTTTCTCTCTCACTTATATTCACGTGCAGGCTCAGTGTTGTGACCTCGTGTTCACATGTTACCAAACACACTCGTATGCTTGTACATGCTCCCCCCCCCCCCCCGCACTGCAGACAGAGGTGAGTGAGGTTGTTTGTGCAAGCTACGTCAGGACTGGTCCCTTTGAGTTTTATGCACTTAATGGAGAAGGAGGATGGGGGTCCACATACTGTGTCTTGGAGACAAGAAGTGTGATGCTGTAGCCTGGAAAACCTGTGATCCAGCCCTGTTGACATTCAGAGAGTTTTAGTTTCCCTATCTTCCTACAAAAACACAATTTCAGCGTCGTAATGAATATCTCTTAAACGCTATAAAGCATGCCACCATTTATACATGAAATGAGCTTGCAGAGTGGCGATGTAAAAAACCTATGTTAGGATTTGTAAAACGTTCTACTGCAACATACAGTACGAAGGATAAAAGTGATGGCGTGCTTTTACATACATGTCTTTGACTAAAGCGTAACTCTGCCATAAGAATCCTCGCTAATCCATCAAGTGTCATGCAGAAATTTGATTAATAGTCTACTTTTGCTTTCCACGTCCAACTATCAAACTTCAATTATCTTTCAACATCATTAATTGTTTCCCGAGGAAGCACATATTGATAGTCCAACATGTGCAGAACAGTTTGAGGCCGACTAAGCTGACAAGTCATTTCCATTCTAGTACCCTGACCTAATCACCATATCTTATTATCATTCACATGAAAACACTAATTACAAAGGCAGGGTGAACCTGATTTATGCTAATAGAAACGTGAATATGCGACGGATGCATTAATCTAGAGTATAGGACCCTGCGCTGGTGTTAACTGTGATTAGCATGTGATTACCATAGCACGGGTTATATCTACTGGAAGCCCTGCTTCTGATGGGCTCGTGAAAATCTCTCTACTCACTGGCAGGGAATGAGATTGTGACTCTTCACAGCATGAGGAAATAATGTTAATAATACAAAATGGACAATTTTGATTGTTTTCCTCAAAACAAAAAATATCTAATTAGCAGCGAGTCAATTGGAACATTTTCTGTTTTGGAATGAGTTTAGCAGCGACAACATGCGGCATTAGAGCTCTTCGTCGTAGGGGGTTCAGAGGATTACGATAGAAAAATCAAGAGTGAGAGTATACCAAAGGAATATGTTAAAAGGTTAGTTCACCCACATGGAAACTGGAAACGTGTGAAGGAGATTTATGGAAAATATCTTTTATAGAAAACGTTCACAATATCTCAACATATAAAAAATAAAACTCTTTCTGCAGGACATGACACCACAAATACAAACTGACCCTTTAAGTAATAAGGCTGGGGATATTATATGTTTCTATTATTGAAAGCTGTCATTTTTAGCAAATGTTGCTCAAACAAGAGTAAATAGTGAGTTTGTTTGGGACTATTTTCAGCAGTGGATTAATACACATGTGGTGCTCTAGTGAATATTTATGGCAGCAGGTTGGTGTATGTGGGATTGACTCAAAAGCCACAGAGCCTGGAGGTCTATGACAGATGAATAAATGATATCAGGCTTTTCCAGCACAAGTAAAACTTGTAATGACATTGAGAAAAATATAGATTATCACCACATAAATGCTTTCAAGGGATTGAAATAGTTGCACTTGCACCAGATATAAAGCCACACAATTACACAGGAAGCAACATTGTCAGCGCATCACTTCACAGATATACTCTATAACTACATGTTATCATATTCTGTATTTAAAAATAAACCCAAATTGTTGGTCATCCAGAAACCAGACATGTTGGATGTGTTTTAGGCGTGCAGGTGTTTCCCAGTGGCGGTGCCCTACGCCATCTGTTCCTCTGGGCGGACCTCCTCCACGCAGCCTTCAGTGGACAGGAGGATGCGTTTGTTTTGGGAGACATGAGAGCACAAAGAGAGGGGGCCCATCCTTACATCCCTGCTTTGATCCCTCCATTGAGAGAACCCAGGCGTGGCGCTCTCTCTCAGCATCCCCCCGGCTTGTGCCTGCGTGGATGGCTGGTCTGACGGCTGAGACTCTGGGATAGTGAGCCCGGCACTCCAGCAGAATGAGCCTATTGACGAGGCAACAGATTGGCTTTGAGTGTACCTGATGGTTATCCCCTTCTTCTCCCCGCTGGTCCCCCCTTCTCTCTCTCTCTCTTGCTCTCTCTCTCGCTCTCTTTCAACCAACCAAAGACAATCCCTGCATCTCTATGTTTCTAATCAAATCGCCTGTGTGTAGTGGATTTTAAGAGAGTGGCAGAAGCCATTGTTGGGTAATCTGCACCAAAAAGGAGAAGTGATGTTAAGTGCGGTCCTTTTCTTAGTCGGGATTAGGCTGGGTTTTTCTCTGTTAGCCCTCTTTGGGTAATGCGTTTGGCTTTAGTAGCAGCTTGGCAGAGATTGAACAACTCTGTGATAGGATACTAAAGCAGCCAGCAGGTTGAGTGAAAGTGTGGGAGAGTGCATGTATGTGTGAGAAGTTTGTACGAGGGTGGATTCGTCATTAAGCCGAGCAGAGGGTCATCTGACTTTAATAGGTGTACTCAGGTGTTGGTCCTGATGTCTGCAGCGATGGTGTTGTTTGCTGTTGGGAATCGGATCCTGGCTCTCCCCTCCCCCTCTGCCCTCCCTCTGCCCTACTCCGGTCCCTCTGCACCCCAGCTAATACCAGGCTCATTACACCGCTATCGATCGGCCCTCGCTTCACACCAAAGGGCAAAGAAGTCCTCTCCTCCCTTTCTCTCTTTTGTCATTCTTTTCCCCTTTTTATAATCTGCTCTCTGTTCTTCGTGCCCTTTCTTCTCCACATACTGCTGTTTCCTCTCTGGCAATTATGTTTCTGTCCAAAGAAATGAACATTTCAAGAAACTAAGAGTGCATGGGTGAAAGCCACAACACAGTCAGCACTGTATTTTTTACGAGGAAATATCAGCATTGAAAGGCTTTGTTTGTGTGGTGTTGATTACAGATTAGGTCATCTTGTGCAGAAATGTAAAGAAGATGATTTTAGAAGGATACTGATCTAATAAGAATATTTAATAACTCCCAACCCTCACTCATCCACCCCCCCCCCCCCCCTGCTGTCCAACCCCCGTCATGCTTCTTACTCTACTTTTTCTTTCTTTATCTTGCAGAAGATTTGGTGTCTTGTAAAATAACTCCCAATTTATTATCCAAAATCTCTGCAGAAGTATGCAGCCTGGTGTGGGCTGAAGTGTAAACACTGTGAGGTGGATTAGACTGAAAGGTAGGGCTTAAATTACAACACTTTCTAGTGTAGTGTGCAGAGGTCGCGTCAGAAAAAAACACTAATGTGTATGAATTGCATTTGCACTCATGTGTAAAAGGTGGAATTAAGAGAAATGTAGTCCGCCATTAGCAACGTTTTAAGGGTTATTGTTCATGGGGTTCTAACATTTTCAACATGTTCAAACCTTGTCCTTAATATGAGAGACAACTTCAACAAGTAAAAAAACAAACAATTGATGCAGTTGCATAATTCTATTACATTCTATTTCTGTTAATTTTTTATTCAGTTCAGCATTATAAACACAATGAAACCATCTTTTTCTTGACTTTCTTGAACACCTAGATATTACTAATGTAAAGGTATTGAGGGAACAGTGTTTCTGGACAATATCTGCACACCTGAGCTATTACAACAAAAACCCCAACAAAAAACATAATGATGTCATCATAAGCAGGGAAGTAGAGGTAACTATTTAATTGCAAAGTAAAACAGCAAAATCAGTTCAGAAAAACAACAAATATTACAGATGCATTTAATCTGCATCACATTGTCATGATAACCAAAATCCCAAATATGTTCCAGGCCCATAACCGCACCTATAAAAGATTGATATAGCATCCGTCTGTAAGGCCTATAAAAAGCTATCATAAAAAATGGATCATATGTTTTATATATAACAAAAATCATCTTAAAACAATGTAATTTACCCTGGAACCACGAGTGCAATTATTGTTGACAGTTTTTTGTTTTATTTAAGAAAGCAATATTCCCAATCAATTCCATCAAATGGCTAACATAATGTTTTTTGCAATTACTTGCTCATTTCTGCTTCCACGCGAATAAAAACGTGTTTCTGCTTTTTTAAGACATATCAAAATGTGTCTGCAACAAAGGCCTTTCCCGTTCTGTTGACAGCATTTATTTGCATTTCTTCAGCTACAGTAACTCAGCAAGGGGCTGTCTGTCCTCTGAGCTCACAGCTCTCAAGCTGCATCGCCTGTTTAACCATAATTGCTTGCATACTATATTACACCATACTTCTTGACTTTGCATTTGCATCCTCTGGCACCCTACATCCCTCAGTGACTTCACCCAAGTCTTACAGTACGGCTTTCTTACAGAGGTGCTGCTGGGTCTCCTGTAGTTACCCAGGTTGGCTACCTCTGACCCCCCGCTACCTCTACGTCTTTGTTTCACGGCTGACAGAAGGAGTGCCAGAACTCCTCCAGCTCGGGTGATTTATGACCAGCAGCTGCTCTTGCAGCCCATGACCCGCACAGCTGGGTGTCAGATGTGGTCTCCCTGTAAGCAGAAACTTATCTGGCAACCCAACATCAGTCGAAGGCTGGACGGAGAGGGGGTAGGGGTAAAGGAGGAGAGAAGACCAAGTGGGAGAAAGATGGAGTGGCAAGATAGATGGTAGGAAAGAAAAAGAAGGAATGAGAGGAAGCAGATGAGAGTTAGCAAGACGGGGGAAGAGAGCTTGAGAAAAAAAAAACTGCACGGAATTAGAAAGCTTGAGAAGTCCTGACGCAGAAACAAAGTGTGACATGTGGTTCAAGACAATTGATTTGAATGCACCGGCTAAGCTCTGCATTGATTTCTGCGGGTGTCGAGAAAGCAAAATGTTTGTATTATTTCATAAGCCAATTAGCTGCAAGGAGACTCCTCTCCCTGTGTGCCTATTGACCCACAGTCTGTGGCTACAGCTTTATTGTCTGGGGGGCGCTCTATAAAAGATCAATAACAGGCGAGTGATTGGATTATGGGGTAATCAATGCATTGTACTAATATATCACCAGAGTGATTACAGAGCACTGGCTAATAGGAGGCCTTAGAGAGCTGTAATGACATCACACTCCTGCTGGCGGTCAGGTGAAAAAGCGAAATGAAGTGTGGTGCGGATGAAATTATTCATATGTGTGTGTGTGCAGGTGCATTTCACATGTGTACATATCGCTGGGTGTGTGTGTGTGTGTGTGTGCTTGAGTGCAGGGGGTAGTGTGGGGGTAGATGATGGGTTGATTTTCTTGATTCTTCAAACAGCTGAAGAACAGTACTACCAGATGGTGCGTGATAGTTTGCTTAGAAGAGGCCATCATCGGATTCCTGCTGGAACGTAGTGACAGGGCTCCATTCTTATGCTGGGCTCACTGCAGCAACACATGTGGAAGCCGCGAGAATGACGGCTGGGAAAGATACGCTCCTCACGACCTCCGCAGTCGTAGTTGTTAATCTCGTTTTTTGGGTATATCGTCACATTGTGAAAATAAATCCAATTAGCAATGGCCGATGAATGGGCGATATTGTATTGTGTTGTTGTGTGAATGGAGAAAGTATTTATTTCATCTCAATATTTGTGGAGGAAAATTGCCACCAGATGTTTCATAACAAACAACCATTCAGACTCTTGATATCGGCATCAAAAACATCACCGCTAAGCAGTGAGTTTCTTCCTTATGTGCCATGAATGGACTCAGTTCAAACTGTGGATATTTAATTCCAGTTCAAATCTGAAAGGGGTTCTGTGAAAAGTATCGCCAAAACATTAGCTGTTCACAAGATAAGAAAATCCAATCCAGCGTGGTTTTAAATGTTTTATTCTAGCGTGAGAAATAGGACAATTTTCTCGACCCACAAAGCAACACTTTATCCTAAAAAAAACGATCCAATTTTGGAGAAGGTGATGATTTTTTTTAATCCCCAAATACTTGGCCAAAACTTGAGTGTATACATAAAAGGCCCAACAGCCAAAATCACCCAGCTTGTGAAGTTGTCCATTGTCTGCTCGAGTGAGAGGAAAAACGTGACTGGCAGGCTAATCTTGTTAGACACTTAGCACCAGAATGGCAGAAACTAATGATGTAATGATAATGATGAACCTTTTCACAAGTAATTATCTGTGTTTATCAACATGTGTCAGGACATTTACTATAATTAAGTGAGCGATAACCACCAAGTCTCATCACTGCCTTTCATTATATCTTTGATTTGCCAAGTTATAAACTGAAATCTCAATATGTGATATACATCCTGCTGCACGCCGATGGAATATAAGGAGCAGTGCTTTTGTCCCCAGTTCTTTATCTATCGTTTCTTCCCCCCCCCTAAAGACGAGAGAAAGTCAAATGAATGAGATGTGATTTAACACCTTAAATCCTTTTTAAGGTGTCTTTGTTTGGTTTCTTCTTAGCTGCTTTGTCCCGAGTCTCCTGCTCAAATACAAGGACAGACATCATCTGGCCCTGGAGACTTGCACAGGGTGGCTTTGGTAAAGTTCCTGTTTGCTCAAGAGTTTAGGAGGCTTTTATGTGACTGATTGTAAAAGAGCCATTACAGGATATAATAAGAACAGACTTTAAAAAAAAAAAAATTTACAGAGAAGGAAGAAAAAGTGGATTTAAGAGGTTTAAGTAAAACCTGGCAGAAAATGAGAGTTGCTCACATTACACTATTGGCTTGTTTTGATTCAGTTAGTTATTTATAAAGTCACGTGTAGGGTTTACAATATATTTCTATTGTTGATTAATCATTCTCAAACAATCGATTAATCTGTTAAATGTCAGAAAATAGTAAAACAAATGTAGCTCAGTGTTTCCTGAAGCCCAAGAAGACGACCTCAAATGTTTTGTTTTTGTCCGCAACTCAAATGTATTCAGTTTGCCGTCATAGAGGAGTAAAGAAACCAGAAAATATTCACATTTAAAAAGCTGGAATCACAGCATTTTAATTATATTTCTTTAAGAATGATTAATGGATAATATAAAATAGTTGGCAATTAATTTAATATTGACAACTAATTGATTAATCGTTTAATCTTTGCAGCTCTACTTATGTGTTTGTTTTCCTCCCCAAAATGTATTTAGAGAAATAAAATGTATTTATTGAATTAATTTTTAGCAGTTTACAAGTTGATTTATAATCGCTTACGTATGGATGTAATTAAAATAATAACCATAATATATTTATAATATGTAATTAATATTGTAATATCAAAAAAGAATACATAATACATTTTATATATGTGTAACCTTCATATGGAGCCCAATTCTTTTGGAGCACTGTAACGCTGACACCGGAAATGACATGCTCTGTGTGACACCCGACATGTATAAGTTATCTGTATATTTATGTTAAACCCATGTCTTCTTTCACATGACATGCACAGCCAGGAGCTCTGATGCCGCTTTCTCACTGCAGACAGTTTCCTGGTTGTTTAAGTGTCCGTTTAAAAGCTGCTCCGTCCCAGAGGGCTTGTCTTTTACCCGTCAGCCCTGTCGAAAGCACTAATTACCGCACAAAGCTGAGGGAGCGCGCCATGCGCTTGTTAGTCCTCGTCCCAATCTTCTGCCATCGCCCCCTTTGACATCCACACGGGCACTTAATTCCCCCCTATTATGTTCTTATGTTTCTATAGCCTCTTAATGAGACAAGAAAGGGGAGTATCAGGTTGCGTCCATTGATGCGACTGGCCGGCGTGTGTTGAATGCGTGTGAATGCATGTGCCGATGCTCTGAGCCATCTGCCCATCACAGGAACATGGCGTGTAATAACAGAATCATGACCGTGGAGATCAGGGCCCCGGCAGGGAGCCTTGTATTCATGGAGCTTTAAAGGCAGCCATCCAACACTGATCAGACACGCCCAACCCGTAGCCCCCTCGCCGCTTCTTTATGTGCACCCCCAAACCCTCCCGTACCCCCTGATTCCATCCTCCCAGCGGCATGGGGTGACGTGGCCCGCCGGGGTCAGAGGGGCTTGTTGGAGGTGAGGTTCAGACAGTGGGCCCATCTGATAGAACCATCTGGAAGAGTGACCTGACATAATTAGTTATTAATTCTTCACGGGAGGAGGTGGTGGTCACACACAGCTAATGCTGCTGTTAGCACCAGGATCACAGATGTAGCTTGTGTTAGAGAGAAATGATAAAGCGTGAAAAAACAACTTCCAACTATTCCTAATTTACTAATATAGAACATAAACTGTGCTGTCTGTTAACTCCAATGGCGGGTTTGTAGAAGTATTGCTCTCCATGCACATACTTAAAAAATGTGCTTATATACAGCTTTAATGCAGAAAATATCTCAATCCACAGTAAACGGCACGTTTTGGTGTCAGTTTCTCACGGTTAAAAGAGGAAAAAGCGTGTTTCCAATTACAGTTACACTGATAAAAGATTCATAGAGGAGGAGGAGGAGATATAAATGTCTTCACCAGCAGAACCAGAGAAGAATGCAATGCAGTTACAGTTTGCTACATTGTTTAGTAAGGTTGCTTTGCTCTCTTGCTTTTGTTTGATGACACACTGTAGAAGGCACGGCCAAAATGTATACGTGCATTTCTTTTATTCATGTGCTGAGCTGTAAAATGTGAAGTAAAAGTGTGTTCTGATAGATTTGGGTGAGTAAACTCTTTCTGTTCTTGCTCTCTTGTCATCATCATGCTTCATCTAAAGCAGCTGTCAAGAGGCATTTTTGGAAAATCAGTAAATGACTAAGTGAAGTAGAAACAGGTGAGACAAGTGGATACATTTGACAAATTACAACAGGACACAAAATAACTCATGAAATACACTAAACAATAATCCACTGATGATATATAACGACATGAATCAGAGATAGACGAGATAATTTGGATTATTGTTGTTACACTTGATTTGGTATTTCATAATTTTTCACTGATGTGCTTCACAAATCCATCTGGTTTTCAGCTCTTTGTGAGGAGTGTGTAATGTGACTATCAAGGACTATAGTGGTACAGTGTCAGCACCGGCCCCTCCTGCTGCTCTGCTCCACTACTGCTGCTGCTGCTGCTGCTGCTGCTGCTGCTGCTGCTGCAGGGGAATCTCCTCATTGGCATGCAGGCGGTGACTTGGAGCTGTGGAGCACCGGCACCCTCTCTCTGGGGACTCGATCCTCGCTCTTTCCTTTCTCCTTCTTTCTCCTTGTCTGTCTCCTGCTCTCTCCCTCTTGCCCCCCTCACGCAGCTGTCACAATATCTGCTCGGTACTGAGTGCTGGAGGGATCGTAGGAGTAGAAGAGCCTGGCTGATGTGCCACTTTAGAAGCATAAGATTTCAAAACATGATGGCAGAAAGGCCTCTCATGAGAGGTGTTGAATCAATCTTAAGATTTGTGAGTCATTTGCAACGTGCATGTAGTACGGTTGTCAATGCACAGGGGGGATTATTCTTGTAACTCTACAGGAAATCATTTAATACAGATATACTTCCAGTGGCTAACGCATCTCTCTAATGACATTTTTTTTTAAACGATAAAATCGTGTGAAATGCAAAATGACAGTATCAGTATTCACTCAGATCTGATGTTGGCAGATTGCTGAGGTGTTTACAGTGAGATGGACTGAGATATGCAAACAAACAAACAAACACAACTCCTTGGCATGAGTTGGAGAGCATTTCGCAGAGATGTTGGAGCGAACAATGGCAGACTGGAGCCCAGAGAGCGAGAGAGAGAGAGCGCGCATGGAGACACGGATCCTGTGTGGCTCTGTGGATTTGGCAGGAGTGAAAGCAGTGAGAAGAGCGCTGATACCAGCTAGACTCAAGCTGTGGGCAAATCAAGCGTGAAATCAGGAACAAAGGGATTCACAGGATTGGAGGGCATTAGACTCACACCGTCTGAGCCTTGGGGGGTGTGGGTATGTGTGTGTTTGTGTGTGTGTGTGTGACAGGGGGCTCAGGATATTGTACTTGTAGTCTTTTTTTAATAGCCTTATTGCTGAGGGATTAGGAAGTTTTAAATTAAGGTGGTTTTGTTATGGTTTTGTGAAAATGATCATGTTTTTGGTATGATTTAGATTTACAGTTACATCCCAATACAATTACTGCCATTCTAATTTCAAGTGTGTTGTATTAACTCGTATGTATTGTATGTATTAACCCTGAATGCTGCAAATTCATCTGGTCCAGTCTTTTTGCATAATTTAAAGTCATTATAATTAAGCGAGATAACTATTTATCTTTTGCGGAAAACGTCCACTGTAGTAGAAAATGTAAATATTTTGCCACCCACTAATTGTTTTCTTGTATATATATATAAAAAAAGGATTCATATGACGTAAATTGCAGTAATCAAAATATCAAATCTGGTACATTTCTACTAAATTGGTGAGTAGAAATAATCAATTAATAAGATTATAAACTGACATTATTGTATACCACTTGAAATAATGTGTGTTAATAATGTTACTCAAATGATACGTCTAGTGATTTATAAAGTATTGCCTGTGTAGCCAAAGCCTAACATAACTTATTCCCCTGTATCGTAGACTTATTGTTGTCAAAAACACATCAATGAGCAACACTGTTGCTCTGGGTAACACGTTCATAACCTGGGCAATGTAGTTTATTTTAAGCCTCACTGTCAGTACACCATCCTACTGTAAGTGCTCACTAACGCACACAATATGCAGCTGAAAATAGTCCCTAACAAGTCTACAATTTATGCTTAAAACTACAGTGCCCAGCTGTTTTAGGAAGTTATTATGCCTGGGTTAAAGATATAAATATATATTCCTGACTTGTTTTTAAAGATATACATAGATTGGCCTTCACTAGGAACACATGGGCCACAGACAGGCTGGGGGAAGTCAGAAGGTTTTGTGAGACAAACTAACATTGTTTGTTTAAAAAATCTAAAATCCTCAAATGCCAAGAGTAAAGATACTGACTGTAGTTAGCAGCACATTGCTCACAGCTCAGGTGCTGTGACACAAAGAGGAAGCTTATTTCCTCTCCACTTGGCAGAACGACTTCAGTCTCCCGGTTCAGCCAATCAGATCGACCGGATGACCTCAATATCCTGGGCCACCCGATCAGAACATCTAAATGTCTTCTGGTGCAGCGGGGTCTGCTGTCGAGGTGTCACTAAACGCCCTGGTTGAATGATTTTCCCAGGTCCTGTGCTGTTTTGCCCTCATTTGCAGGTGACTCACCGGGCAGAAGTGCACGGTTTTATTGCCGCACGGGAAATGACTTGAGTAGGATGTTTGCATGGTTTCACACTGTGCAGCTTTGTTTAGAGGCGAGATATAAAGAAGCTGCAATTTCCAAGCTGAAAGAGGAAAAAAAAAAAGATTTAAGAGAAGGAAAGGAATTAAACAATTATAAGATGTCCGTTCACACTCAAAGAGGCCATAAAGAACACCCGAACAGAAAACATGTTGAAACATTTTCCTCTGCGCTGGTCTGAAGCTGCTTCTTAAGGAAGACTCTTCACTCAGTGCCAGGTTGAATTATGGAGGCACTAGTGGGGGAACACTTTAATTGATGTATGAATATGCAATTGTTCCTCAATGCTAGGCCTGAAATCAATCAAGTAGACATTCAGGGGCTATTCTGAGCCTCGCCACCTGCACCCTCGTATTCTGTGGTTGTTTGTGGGGTTTGGATCCATTTCTCCTCCCTTGCAGTGGTGAAACCCTGCGATCTCGCCCTTGTGCAGTTCTGCAGTTTACTTCCACATGGAGCCAACAGTCTGACACAGGCAGCGTCTTTATCTCCTCTAACTGCTAATGCCTTGTGGTGTAAACAAAGCTGTTTCACTCATGCTTTTTATTTGCAGTAGCATAGTAGTTAAATTAACTGCAAATGCTTTCATTTTGTAGCACTGTGGTTCATTATGAGAGTGAGGAAATAATTAACATAGCACATCTGTTCTCGCAATGACGTCATTAGAGCCTTTGTTTTATTTCTGATTTAAATTGATTCTAGTCCTGACATCTGTTATTCTCCTGGAACTTTTTTAATCACTTCTAAAAAATGTAAAGATGCTCTCTCTCCTGGTAATCTTTGCAAATTGTTATTGTTAGTATTTGGCAGTGATGGAAAGTAACTAAATACTCAAGTACTGTACTTGAATACTATGTTGAAGTTTCAGTTTTATGAAACTTTAAACTTTTACTCTGACATTTAAGAGGTTATTGTATTAATACAGTTATGTTTATACTGCACTATATTATTCTGACAGCTATAGCTGCTACTACATTTTCACAACTTGGCAACCCAGACAATATTCTAGTTGATGGCTTAATGTTCATTTATATAACATTTGTGAATTATTTATTTATCATTGATTACAAAGCCTATATAAGAGAGAATTGTACCAATTTAGCAAACAAAACCTATTATGAACTTGTAAAATATGGTAATTTATTATAGATAAATAACCCAATATAGTGTAAATAACGTAGTTTTAATTTGCTCCACCTTGAACAGCAACAGGATTAAAATTCTGCTTGAACATTATTTTATCAATATAATTCATATATGTATAATATTAAGAGTTTAATTAAGTATTATCAGTATAAAATATACTTTAAGTATCAAAAGTAAAAGTACTCACTCTGCAGAACAACTATACTTATATTTATTTTATTTAGGTAACATTTTGAAATGCAAACTACTTATTTATACATTGTGGTATTCGATCTGAGTGCTTCTTCCACCTCTGCTAATCTGTTTTTTCAAAATCTGTGAGAAAGCCTTTCCTCTCTCAGGCTCTATAATTAACAGTTTGTTTTTTTCAAAAGGACTGAGGTAGAGGAGGGGTGTATGCAAGTGTGCAAAGTCTGGGCAAAAGGCCCAGTGTTTGGTCGCATTTGTAGCCGACTCTACATGTGAAAGCCTTCGGGGCACTTCAGCCAAAATCCCAAGTGTTCAAAAAGGAGAAAAAAACAACTCTCGTTTTTGAAGTATCTCAGAAATAAACACGTGCACGTGCACACGCACACGCACACACCCCTTCTAAACATTGGTGAGGATCGGTGTAGTAGTTCTACCTCCTGGAATGACAGCAGCAGTGATATCTGGCAGACCATCACATGGTCATGTCAGCAGTGACTGATGGGAGCTCTGCATACAGGCCCCAGACTGTGTCCAGGTCCCCTCTCAGCTTAGACAGCCAGGCAGGTCAGCTCTCTGGCTACATGTGAATAACTTGCATATATTAAAATACATGGCAGAGAAATTACCTCTGAGCAGAGGTCAGAGCGGCTAAACGTGCAAGTTCAACTGCTTCGAACAGCAGGAACGTGCTGCTGCAAGTGCATTTAAAATGTGACAGCTCAGTAGTCACACAAGCAGCTTGCTGTTGTAATGACTTGTATAAAGGGATTGGACTAGATGTTTGCAATAAAGCCCTCTTTTAATTATTGTTGTTGTTGGGTAAAACAACAAAAAACAACAAAAAATAAAGCTTTTTATATTCTATGTTTTAAATTATTGTCAACAAATCCCATGAAAAGACTAAAACTAAGAACAAATTGTTCCCACTACTCAGTATTGCCTGTATCCAACGCCTGATACAGCTTATTTCTCAATCCTCCTGCAGTAAATACTCACTAGAGCACCAAGTGTGTGTATAAATTCCCAACTGAAAATAGTCCTCGGAAAATACATGTTTTACTCCTAGTCAAGTAAAGTTTGATCAAAACTGCAGTGCCGAGCTCTTTTTTTTATAAATAATTAAACAATATATTTGTGACCCAGATTTGCCATTTATTTTTCATGGGATTTGTTGACAATAAGACAAATAACATCAGACCTATCCTTTAAGGTTCCACACTTATGCTTTTTTATTATTATTATTATTTTAATAATTAACCGTGAAACTCGTAACACATGGCCATCAACTTCAAATTTCTGCAGTACATTTCTATATTTTGTCTTGGGATGGGCCAAATGTTTGTCATTACACGGAAATAAAAACAAACAAAATAACTTATGTCTATGTATATCTATATTATATTTAAATCTACATCTATACATTTCAAAATGCGTTGTACAAAGCTGTCCTGACGTATATTTACAACACCGTTATATATATATGTGTGTGTGTGTGTGTGCGTGTGTGTGTGTGTGTGTGTATGTGTGTGTGTGTGTGTGTGTGTATTCATTCAAAGAACATTTGACAGATAAGAGTTGTGCAACAAAAATCAACGGAGACAAAAGTTATTTGTTTGCAACTGTATTCAGATTTAAGACTTTTTAAAACCAATTAATAAATAATCTTGTCACTTCTTGTTCAAATGTTCATTGTGAGGTGATATTTACATCATAAATTAAATAAGAAACTAAAGACATTCAACACATTTTTCTAAGTTTGTATCCTTTTTTTTTTTTTTTTACCCTTCAGGCTGTGATGACAAATAACAAAACAATGTTTTCCTTTGAGAACAATTGCATGTGGAATTGGATTTCATGATTTAAGGATTCGAATGTATGTTCTACATACCGGTTTGCTAATAAGTTGGGTAAGTGAGGTAAAAACAGGAAAAACTATACTCTGATATGTAAACAAAATCTTTTCAGCCACAACTGTGAGTCGATACATACAATGCCTAGATTTAGAGGGCATGGGGCGATATGTTTTGCGCTCTCGTTGAGCTCTAAGTGAGGGCATTTCACATATACATCAAAACAGCTGCAAGTTGACCTGCATAATTTACACTTTTACATATCAGAAGCATCTTTTTATTTCTGTTTTTATCCAATTCATAACATTTTCAATCCAATGTTGGTGTAATCCAAACACCAAAACTAATTTATTCAACCAATAAAGATTCTACTTGGATAGAAAAAAAATGACACATACAGAAAACAGCCCACTGACAAATAAATACCGGGAAACATTGACATCTTACAATAGTAAAACTCTCGCCTTTCCAATGATGCACCTCTTGTGTCAAACATTATGCTGTGTGCGATGGAGTTTTCAGGTGAAGGGGCAATGGAACAACACATTTTTTTTACTGCCTCTGGAAAGCGTGTCCAGTACAGATTAACTTACATGGCCAATGGTGCGTGAGGCGTTTGGAATAGAAACACTGGCTTTATGTTTAACTAGACTCAAAACTTAGGTCGCCTTTGCAGGGAGGGGAATCCAGTTCACCATTAAAATAACACTATATTCTTCTATAATTGAGCAAACCTCCTCCCTGTGAAGTGGCAGACCAAATTTCCGTTCTTGAACACTAACATAACATCCTTTGATGATAAAGAGAATAGCATGGTATGATACAAAGGCTGACGAACACAAATTGTGCTGAATGAGCCGCCAATGGCACAGCAACCCAGTGGAGGTACCTTTTATTCTTTTTTTTTTCTCTTTTTTATTGTCCGGCCGTTTGTATCAAGCACCTGGTCAGTGTTTGTGTGTGCATAAAGCACCATCTTCCTGTAACATCCTCATCTAGAGAACAGGACCTATCGGCACCAGATATCGTCAGCTCCCATTGGTTATGATAACTGACGTGGCCTTGTGTCCCTGCATCTGCTCAGCCTGCATCCTCACGTGGGACGCCACGTCATACTGGACTCCTCCACAGGCCAGGCCAGAGTAACTCCGCAGGTTCTCCGGGTCGTACAGGTGCTCCAGGGAGTATCCAGTCAAAGCATAGGCCGCTTGCCTGTCCAGTGGCTGCCTCTCCTGGGCCGGATAGAGCAGCGGGCTCCCCTGGGGATGTGGAGGGTGGGGGGACAGATCCGTCTGCATGTAGTCTTTGGTGAGGGACAGGCCCGACCTGGGGATCCCATCAGAGCTGGGGCTGCTGAGACGGGACAGAGATGCCGGACTGGTTGTATTTTCGTCAAGCACTTTGACGCTGTCCCGATGATGGAGGCGTTCAGAGGGGAGGTCGATGCTGGGGGCTCCCGGGCCACGGCACACCACACTGGGCATGGTGAGCTGGGAGTGGTGCGATAGTGAGGAGGTGAAGCATGGGCTGTGCGCTTTGGCGAGGCCTGAGACATCCAGCGGCGCCTTGTGTTGCTGCAGGCGGTTCTCTTCCTCTTTGATCATTTGCTGCGTGGCTCGGATCAGGGTTTCCATCTTGCTGGGCTCTCGAGGGGTTGCCCGGAAGTGGTCACCATGGTAGCGCTCACCCGAGTCACTGGTGGACCCGCCTCCATCGGGTGAACTCACTACACTGTCTTCATCCCAGTGGCCCCGTCCTGTAAGGAGAGTTCAATGGCCACATTTCAAAACAGTGTAATCAATGAATTACAGGGTGTTAATAAGTCATTTAAATTCTTTCTGTCTGCATTTACAAAGTGTGTGAAAACTACTGACGACATGGTCAGTATCAGTGTCAGTACTATACTTCTTCTCATATATTTTAAGTGCCAGTTGTTAAAACCACGAGTTGACTGTGTAATGTGTGAAGTTCTGCTTTAGAACCATGGTCTGTGGGGGTTGTTTCCCTGTTTGAGGATGTGAAATGTGAAATAACTTGGCTTTCAATTGCAGGCAATTTTTGAACAGATGGTAGCAATCGACACACTGGCAAGCGATGGCGTAAACAACTTAGCATGTCCCATAATAACATTTGGAAAACAGCTACCAGGAAAGGTTAGCCCAGTGCTATTTTCAGAGACAGATGGTTGTGGTCTCAACCCTAACGCCTCACCGTGAATGGCTCCATGGTAGGATGTGATTTCGTAGCCCTCGGTGTTCTCTACGGACGATTTTGGCAGCGAGAGCACAGAGCGCGTGGCGTCCCACCACACCTCTCTTCCTGACTGGGGGGTTCCGAGAAAGTACCGGCCACTCTGGCATCGCACGCGGTCACAAGTGGAGGTGTGAGGATGTGTTTGGGCATGGGCGAGATCGTCCTCTGAAAGACCCAGGCCGTAGCACAGGGAGCCAGAATCTGGATACAGTCGGTAGGCACAAGATGCCTCTGCAGGCTCACTGGGATCCAGCAGCTGAGGAGATGCAGAGTCTGTCAGCGGGCTCCCTCCCCACTGGCTGTCTTGATCTGACTCTGAACGCTCTGGATTGAAAGCTGAAAACTGCTGACAAAAACAACAAAATCACAGTTTTGAGAGTTTGTGAACTTCTTCTCATCCGTTCTGGATTTAGCTCTATATGAAACACACACACACTATGTTTATTACCTGTGGGTAGGGTGACACTCTGGCTTTGGCCTTGGCCTGGGTCAGACGTGACTTGGTGCTCTTCCTGTCTTCACTGTGACTGTCAGTGTAGGGGAAGGCTGGCTTGGTGGGGCTCATTTGGTCCAAAGA
This sequence comes from Cottoperca gobio, assembly GCF_900634415.1. NCBI lineage: Eukaryota > Metazoa > Chordata > Actinopteri > Perciformes > Bovichtidae > Cottoperca > Cottoperca gobio. Next base: position 6,583,846 of record NC_041378.1, read on the forward strand.
CAGTTGCATTCCCTTATACTCAGTATCCCTTTTGACACAAACAAAATATATGTTGTAAAAGGTTGAACCCATATTTATCCAAGATTTGACTGTTTAGCCACGCTAGGGAGTCCAGGAATGCCAATGTTGGTCAGCCCACCACTTTGGTGGAGACTGAAATATCTCGACAATTATTGGATGGATTGCCATAAAACGTGTTACAAACATTCATGATCCCCCAAATAAATTCTAATAACTTTGAGGATACCCTGACATTTTAGCGCCCGCAGCAAGTCTTTATTTGTTCAATACTTTGACCAAATACTTGCAAAATGAATGACACACCCGTCAGCCTTAGCTGTACTTTGTGATAGTGCTAATTAGCATATGTTAGCATGCTAACTCGCTAAACTAAGATGGTAACACTGGTAAAAACTATACCTGCTAAACATCATTGTTAGCATGCTGACGTTAGCACTAAGTGCAACCTAACATAGGTGCTAGCATCGCTGTAGACTCTTAGTTTTGTTTAAACAGCATGAATCTCCACTTCGCTTTTGTTGAAATATGTACAGTACTGTCTGCTTCATTTTAGTGTTGACATACAAATGTTGTTGAGGGAAGGCATAGTGTTACCTCTTCACGTTTCCCTCACATTCTTCTCAATCAAATCTCAAGCCTTTAGGCTAGCATGTTCCCATAATAATCTACGCACCTTCTTTCTTTCTAATATAATCTCGGTGGCAGTGTTGCACCGAGTGACATAATCAGTAATTAGTCTGCAGCAGACTTCTTGGCCAATATTTAACATAGATAAGTACACAGACTTATTTTACAAACACACTTTTTATATCATGAGTGATGTGACGACTATGAGAAGTGAAAACAACATTCGAGATAAATTCAGGAGATTAAGCCCTCCCACTTCTGAGAAGAATAACAGACACCATGAAGAAAGTTAATCATTATTTTTAGCCGTACAACCATTGCCAGAAGCATGCTAGAAAACAACCCGAGTAAGTTTACACATACACGCGCACGTGCACGTAACACTTTCTCTGCACTTGACCTGCTAGCATCTCATAAACATGCTTTTGTATAATGCCGGCTTCTTTTTACTTGTATATGTGCATGAGGCTTGTGAACCACCTCCAGACATTTTAACCCTCTGTCCTGTGGCTGAACTCAAGTGTTGCTGTCGAGGGAGTGAAAAGGCTCCTGTGTCAAGTGTTCAGCAAACACGAGCCTATTCTTAACTTATCACATCAACAGTATGTAATAGCAGCTGCCTGGCATTTTAAACTCTGTGGCCCATCCCTGACCCGGCACAACCAGCCTCTTTAATATGACTCTAAATATGACCCATTCTTTATGTACAACACCTTAGGGGAAAGGCTGTGTTTGGATAGCCAGTACACAGTGTGAGTGTTATTTGCTCTTGCAGGTATAGTTGCGGTGGTTGGTTCTGCATCCTATCTGTGCCCTATATGACTTATGTCTGAGCCAATAATGTTGGGCCTTTGTGCAAACTCAGCTGTGTTAGTCGAATTCCACCTCAGGGTCAATGTCAGAGCACCTCATGTCTGAAATACGCCACCAGCCAACCTCCAAACATGATTTATTAATGAATTCTTGTTGGGTTAAAACGCTGTCAGGGCAAGGTGATTGAATTGCTGTTTGTTTTTTTAATGTAGGTGTTTTCTTTTGTAGTCTTGCTGCATTTGAGCTTTCGGATACTTCCGTGTCCGAGCTAATTATACCATTGGAAATACACTGTCATTTTAATGTAGTTACTTTGTTTTCTCCTGGCTGCATTGGAGAAATCAATACGTAGAGTGCAGCCATATGCATGCACACACGTACAGAGACTCACACAAACACCCCTTTACACACACGCACACACACACACGGCCAGAAAAGCCACATGTGGATCAACCAAACTTAACGAGGAAAATCCAACATGTGCTACAGCTATGAGATAGCTATTGATTCCTAGTTCACCGTTTGATCGATTTTGCTTTCCTTAGACTGCAGATCGATGGTGACAGTAGAGGTTTTTTGATGGGGTTGAACCCTGATGTTTGTCTTGCTGTCTCAAAGGCCTTAGTGTGCTTCTTGCTCTCATAACACACAACTGCATGAGCCCTGCAGCCGCAGTATTTGGTGGATTTGTACAGAGAGGCTACAGAGGGATAAAGAGAAGGATTTCTCAAAGAGACAAAGATCCATCATATATAGAGTGAGCTTCAAGCTTGGATCACAAGAGCCTATGATATGATTCTGCTTAATCTAGTTAAATAATCAACGCTCCTCCCTCTGCAAATACCATTAAATATGCAGCTGCTTTTAGCCCAGCACAGCCCGTTAAACCTTGTGTCACTATGTTTACGTAGCTGTGATTTTAGGGATTTCAGTACAAAATGCGATAAATGTAACAACTTATTATCTGAATTGCATTTTTACAAAATTACAAATGAAACATTTCAACCAATGAATATGCACGAGTGATGCCTTTTCCATCAACAAACGTGTCAAGAAAGTATAATAAATATAATATATATTTTATTCTTAGATGAATCTGCTTCTTAAGAACGTTTTTTTCTCTGATTTTAGGATGGGAATATTAAATGAGACTTACGTGAGGACATAGTTGACGCTCACTATACAGTGAGGTCTTGAGGACCGGCTGTTGTGGACGATTGTGGCGTAACTCTGGACCCAGACCCAGCCACCGTGCTTGGCCAGGAAACGATAATACTTAGTGGTGACTTGGCCCTTTACCAGCACTGGAATGAGACAGAAGACAGAGATTAATGTACGTAACAACATGTGTGTGTGTGTGTGTGTGTGTGTGTGTGTGTGTGTGTGTGTGTGTGTGTGTGTGTGTGTGTGTGATTGTCTGCACGTGGTGCCTGCAGCATGTTGCCTGAGCAGTTACTGTGACAAAAGAAGGTCAGCCAGCCTGTTGTAAAAGCATAATAGTGCAGGTTTGTAACTCACAGAGGTGGTGTGCACAGCGGAGGTGGAAGATGTCACAGCCGTGGACGTGATGGTACAGAGTTTTCTCTATCAGGTCCTGGGGCTCATAACCTGTCAGCTCTGCCACCCTGGAGAGGAATTAACCAGTTAGAGTGCAAAGATACTTCACATTTGATCTATTACGCTTGTGTTCTTACAGGCAAATATTTTTAGTAGTTTCTCCAAGAACTAATTTAACTCTCCTAATGAAAAATGTATATCCTTTACAGGAAGCTCACACAATGAACAAAATTGGATTAGAGAGAGAAAGGTCTCAAGAGAAACAATTAATGTCATATCCAGCACATTGTGTGTGTGTGTGTGTGTGTACCTGGAGTCCAGGAATATGAGCTTCATGTCCAAACTGGCTCTGAACATAAACATGTTGCTGTGCAGCTTGATCTCGGTCACAGCGCTGGGCGGCAGGGAGTGACCCACAGCCACCAAACCCACGTTCTGGTAGCAGCCCTCAAAAGGCGACATGTCCAAACTGTACTGACGGATCTTCAGGTAGCCACTGCAGTGGATCACCTGTGGTGGAGCAGAGAGACAGCGAGAAAAGATGAAAACTGTAAAACAAAATGTATATAGCAAAATCCTGAAATGTCCCTTTTATACAGAAGTGTAGTTAATTATATAGCATGATTAATGTTGCATAATTTATGCTGCTTACCAGAAATAAAGGATGATTATTAAAATATTGTATTATTAAAATACAAAGGGATATAAAAATCTCTTTCTGTGCTAGTCATTACATGAAGATTATATTAATTAGAATTTTGGTGTCACATTTTTCATTAAATTATTGAATTAATTATTTTATTGCAATTCATTATTTTTTTGTTAATTATTAAACAGTTTTTTAAATATCACAGGCCAGCGACGAAGCTTCATTGCCTACCTTGTATCCACCACTGGTGAGGCCTGCGTTTCTTTTTGCCAGCACACATTTCATCCGCAAAAAGAAAGATCGCTCCGCCTCATATTCTAAAGTAAGGAAAACACGTTTTAGCTGGGCAATTATAACATATAAGAGTCATACGAGGAAATAAATAAATAGGCTGTAGCAATTCGCCTGCCTATATAAAAAAAATAAAAAAATAGTTGTCTCGTCGAACTGTGTGGGTCTGCATTTAAAAATAATTTGCAATGATAACAAAATAAATACATTATTTGTGTTTCGTAAAACAAACAAATGGATGCATGGAAAGATGTACAGCCATTTAACTGTTGCATCCTGCAGGAATACTAAATTGCATTTCTATCCTAATGTCAGACACGCACATTGGTGCAATTCTGCATCTGTAACATTTGCATTTAGTATCGCCAAATGGTCGTTCTAGACACAGCAAGTTGCAACTGAAATTGAAATTAAATTGAAAAATAGACGACATGCATTTGGCAAGCTTTAGAAAGAAAAACATTTTATTTTACCCTGGACGAAGTGTGAGTGATAAGGCTGATGTGGCGTCAGCACGGCTGTCATCTCGTCGTGGTCGGCCGGATGAACATATTCATAAATACTGTTCCCAGTCAGCTCTACCTGTTGAGAGTAACTCATGTAATTAAGCGGTACAGACTGTGACACACGATGTATTTTTATTCAAATGCAATATCTCCGGTTGTATTATATTAGCTGTAAACTAAATATATAGGCTATAAGGACAAAAAATGCAGAAGACAAATATGGGAAATAAATAAATCTGATCGTACAAACGGACCTGAGACAGTCCTAAATGGACCGACGCTGTCTCTGAAATGTACATTATTTTCCCATCTGGAGCCACAACAAAGATGAATCCGTCCAACGTCTGAAAAATAAACAATAGGCCACAGTTACCTCTGATCTCACGCGACCATATACCTCTCTTGCCGATTCTTGCCGATAATTTAACATGTAATGATGATGGATAATAATAGCCTGATATACCTGCAGTAAATGAGATCCCAGCTCTCGTCCAATGTTGTCCAAAGATCTTGTTCGACTTGTATGACCCCAAGCCTCACCCAAACCTGGAGAGAGTACAAAATAAAAATAATGCTGTTTGGCTGCTGTGTGTGGCATTCTAATGTTATAATGTAAGTGATAGAGAATTCGTGTTTTATATATCGATATTGGGAGAGAAAAAAATCCATATTTTGTGATTGGTTATATAAAGCTACATTACTGTAATTATTATTATTAGTACAGTTAGGACAAAAGGCAGGAATGTCTCTCTGTGTCACACACACACACACACACACACACACACACACACACACACACACACACACACACACACACACACACACACACACACACCCTCAAGCCAGAGGCGTGCCTGTTTTAAAAAGGCCTATTTAGTGTAAAAGCATGTGCAGTGTCCCTTCCTGTCTGTCACATGTTGTGCAGACTGCAGACATGAACCTCGACAATCTGTTGATGTTTACAAGCTGCACATGCGATGTTGCCCTTCACAACAACAACAACAACAACAACAACAACAACAACAACAACTATACACTTCCAGAAGGGATGACACAATTTAAATGTCAGGATGATATTTTTGATTGATCGTGATGATCCAGGAAATATAATTTTATTATCACTGTAGCATTAATATAATTGTAATAAAAAGAAAATGCAGAATTGGAACGCCTCGCTAAATGTAACCACCACACATATGTCCATCTTTTAGGTATTGGTGCAATAAATCCCTCAGTATAGGCCACTATTTCCTGTGTAAATGGAACAAAGCAAGTAGCCAGAGCTGCTCATTGAAATTCATTCAGTTTCATGAGAAATCTCATGGAGCTCGGATATCATCAATAAATTAGGTGATGCTGTAAATTGGAAATGAAAAACGGTCTTCGCTGTTAGACATGTAGTTTAATATCAACCCCATCAGATGACAGGATGTAGAAAAAGGACTTACAACAAAAAAAAGAAGGTGTTTTTCGGCGGATGGATACATAATATAAAAAAAATACTACTAATAAACAATGTTTTCTTTTCCCGTGGATAAATACTTCTTAAACGCGTTTAGTCCGTCTTATAGGCTACAGGCAACTTTAATGTTACATGTTAGGGCAGCAAAATATTAATATGTCTGTTATTTTGTGAGAGCAGAAACGTGGGCTTCTGATAAGATTTTCTGTGAGATCATTAGTGTCTTTTTTCTTATAGAAGAGAGGCTGTGTAAGAGAGAGTGTGTGTGTGTGTGTGCGTGTGTGTGTGTGTGTGTGTGTGTGTGTGTGTGTGTGTGTGTGTGTGTGTGTGTGTGTGTGTGTGTGCCTCCTGCTTACATGGCTCTAGGTGATTAGAAGCCGTGCAGGGTCTTTTTTCTTTTTTCTTTTAATAATTGGTACATCTTGTTCTCAGTCACGCAGTCAAAAAAGCCTGCAGAGACCTGTATAAAAGATGGTGGCAGATCGTCTCCTTTAGACACACTGAATTAAAAACGATCATAATCCATTTGTAAAGACTCCCTGCAGATCTGGGAAAAATGACTAATGTTCCTATAATATTTCTTTATGGCTTAAAGTGGGTGTGTGAGAGCGGGTATATCACTGTCAGGGTAACAGTATCCTATACATTTAATGTAACATTTAATTGTATTATTCTTCCATTACATCACTGCGGTATTGGTAATAAGACTAAAGGGATTTCTGGTATTAATAATTATAGTGTTTTATTTAAGTAAAACGCCTCAACTACAATATTTGTATCGTAGATTACTAAATCATAAGACATTATTATATTATTGACTCGTGCCATAGTGATTTTATATTAAATATATATAATATATATTATATTATATATATTTTTCTTATACTTTTCTGTTTGTTTACTTCGCTCACCCTGAGGGAAAACAATTCTCATCTTCAGATAACTCGTTGTCAGTCTTATTATGGAGGCTTTGTCCAGCTGAGAGGTGATGGCCGACGGTAAAGGCAACATTTTGGCCAGTTCGTAAAATTCACTGTTCTCCTTTTCCCGTCTAGTCCTTGCGGCCGTTTTGGATTTTTCCTTCATTTCGGCGCCTTTTCACGGTATCCTTCCTTGTGTGAGACTGTGGTCATTCAAATCAGCAGCTTCACTGAATCCTCTCCACCTTGCCTCCTTTTCATTGCAGATTTGATCAACTAAAAGAAAGCTGGAGTTTTCATAGAAACAGTCGAATCCAAAGAGAAATGTGTGAATATCCTTGGTACTCCTGATCGGTCAGTGATACTTCAACTGGCTGGAGTTAAACCTCCACGGTGCTGCGGGATCTCATCCATGACCTGCCAAACACAGACAGAAACAAACAAACATTATTACTATATCCATCAGTAGGAAAGCCAGCATTGCATGTTGATCTGCAGAGGCCCACGTGTACACTAAGACTGGCCATGATGTAACTGTCTCTGTGTTATTTTTTGTATGTAAGCCTGACGCAGGCCTGCACATCATATGGAGCTGACAACACTACAGATTAATTTACACATCAATCGTCTATCAAAACAAAAGTCTGATTTATTGAAGAAGAATATAACGTGGACATTCTCCCATTTTAAAAGCTGCATTAACATTTAGGCTACCACAATATTAAAAACAACCATTTAATAAATACAAAACAACAATTACAGCAGCTAAAACAACTCCTGCATACAATAGAGAAATTTAATTTTATAAAAATATATATAAATGTATCTAAAAAAAAAAAAACAGGCTGACCCTTTGGTCAAAAACACAAATTCAAATTTTTTTGTGAAGTGGACACTGCAAACATATCCATCTCAATTCATTTCATCCACCAAGCCAGCCTTTAATATTTATAATATCATAATTCTGCATTTTCTGTTGCTTCAGCAATGACAAAACAATGCATCATGCAGCTGATCACTGCAGTAGTATCAAGTAAAAGTCATTTGCATAGTTCCTGAAACGTGTGCAGCTGCGTTGTGAAAAACAACTGTGACATAATCTCAACTCACCACGATTTCTTTTCACTTGTTTTGAGAAAATAACATTTATTTTAACATCCAGTATAAACTGACAGACTTGTTGAGACAGATATATTTGCAGTATTCCTACCCACGCTGAGATACACTGCATATTTTTCCTACATCTGGATCGATCCTGTGGCCTTACAGGCAGCCTGCTGGGAATTTCACCTGTCCTGAACCGGGTCGTCCCAGTTAAGTTTGGACTCAGCTCCTCCTGGATTTCCACCTGGAAAGGCGAACGGGCCGTGCGCTGCATACACCTCTCCAAATTATAAAGACGCGCAACGAGTGGCATTCGTGCCCAACAAGCCTCTTCTCCTCAACTATCTCAATGTCCCTCTCTGGAGCCGCTCGGGACCCGCCCACCGTGTGCCCACCTCGCTCTGATTGGACGGAAGCGCTGAAAGTCATTTCGTGATTGGACTCTTACAGTGGGCGTCAACGTGGTACGGCAAGGTATGCGCGGCACTTGGCCGTGCCCGAAGTGAGCTTAAATGTGATCTTGTTGTGTTTTTGTCATTAGCGTGGAGATCACGGATCAAGCTGAAATACATAGATAAATCCGCATAAAATAGCACAGCAAGGGAATGTTCTGCATGTGAGAGGCTCAATAAAAGCAGCAAAGACCTTCAGCTGGTGATTATTATAAGAAAAATATCCAGAATAAACCAACAATTGTTTTTATTCCAAATAAAGAAATCATTTATCGCCACAATTAAATCCGGTAATGATCAAACAATGTTATAATCCGTTTCCTTACATTTCATATAATGTATTTACCTAAATCGAAATCTGAGTGTCATCATTTGTAAAGAATTTTACTTCAAAAAACATATAATCAAACTCAAAACATTCACAAAGAGGATATACAAACCTTTCAGAATAATTACATTCCTTGACACGGCAATTCATTTCACAAGATATAACAAGACGAACTTGCACAAGACAAGGGGAGACAGGACAATTTATACAAGAGGTGAGTGGGAACAGGTGGAAACAATCAGGGGCGGGGCAGACGCTGACGATGGCGGGAAACCACACAAAGACAGGAAGTAAAGGGATCTGGATCGAGAAACAAAATAAAACAGGAAGTGACAAGACAACGTGAAAACCTCAACAAACTCGACGAGACATGACAGGTATCAATCTTCTCATCTAACCCTCAGCAAGGAAGCTAATATGCAGTACTTCCCAAAATATTAAACTATTGCTTTAAATAATTTATTTATTTGATTGTATGTCAGTATTGAGAGACAGGAAACACAGGGAGCGAGCAGGCCGATGACATGCAAAGTTTGCCTGTTGGAATTGAAGTTGCAAGGTCACGGTTACATTGTGCATCAAACTACTCAACCACCGGGAACCCTTACTTTGCTATTTTAGCTACAGAGCGTGGGGAAATAATCTTTGTGGTGAATAAAATTTGAGAACCACTGGAGGAATTGTCTTCTGTTCAAACTCACAAAAGACTGTTTGTACAAACCTGAAGCCCCAGTTGGATCGCAAAATAATGTTTCGTAAATATAATCTCAGTTTAGTGTTCCTTTTCTTATCCTAAAGGGCCCAGCAGCGTTGTTTGGCGGTGTTTATTATGAACAGATCATAGCTGGCTGGGTAGCAGGAATGGTAACTTCCCAATGACATCAGCCCGCGCCAAAAAGTATGCAATTCCATTTTAAAATACCACAGGGAAAATTGGATCAACACACAAAGCAACAGTCTGCAATTGGCTGCATAATGCAAACGTTGTCATTTTAAGTATGACTGACATCTTCCAATACAGCATCTACTGACCTTTAAAGTGGTTTTCGTGAATAGCTGCTCTTTAAAGAATAATTGTCTATCTGATCCTTTTCTTTTCAAGAAAGACGATAATTGTGTTCAGTGGTGAGACAATCTAATCTCTCCACCACTGGGGGTCACATTTCCCAGCAAAACCTTTGGATCAAAGCCTCTCGGGGACTCCTAAACATGGTGTCCCTTGATCGCCTTTTCCATCACAAAAACAAAATGCCTCCTAAGAGTGTGTGAACTGCCCACTCTGGGAAAACTTGGAAAAGAGACTTTAATGTATGGAGCGACTTAAGTAGAGTTGCTCGACACTCTTGTCATTGACACACAGCCGCTGTTGCTGTCTTCCCTCTCTGTGAGAGGCAATGGTCTTCAAGGATGGGTGGTCCGTCTGGGGCTGAAATCGGACGTGTGTGTAGGGGTGTGTGAGCTCCCTTTGTGTCAGGGGAGAGGGGCCTTTGTTCTCTTAACCAGGGAGGTGGGACCAACAGATTAAGCCTTTAGAAGTGCAACCGACCACCATGAGGGCACGCCACATGGGAGATTGTGTTTGCATGTTGGTGTGTATGTTTGTGTGTTTATGTCTGTGTGTGTATATTGTATGTCTCTGTATGCATGCACAGTATGCGTTGTGGAATATGTGCGCAAGTACTAAACAAAAAAGAAGAGGAAAATAGGGAGTAACCGGCGGAGAGAAAGAGAGAAAGAGTCAGAGTAGGCATTTGTACCAATTTGCATGCGAATTAGCATGAGTTAGTGAGAATCTGATGCAGGTCAGCAGGTCAATAGTTCTTATCCATCTGTCCTTCTGATGGCATGCCTCCCAGGTCAGTTTGATTCCTCTGTGAGGGAGCTAATCTCACCCCAGTGCTCAGTGAGCCTCTACAGCGTCCTCTGATCTGCTCCTTCAAACCCCTCTGCTCCCCACACACACAACAAAATGGGCCTGAGCTGAGGGGAGGAGGGAGTGAGACACACACACACACGCACACACACACACACGCACACACACACACACACACGTGCACACACACACGTACACACACACACACACACACACACAAATGTGTATAGATGCAAAGACATAAACACACACATAGATGTAGTCTTTATCCAAATTATTCCATTTAATAGATTAAAATTAAAATTTAAAGAATGAATCTCTTCAATTTGGTGCAGACAATTATCCCGATGTTAAAATAATATTTTAGTTTAGGCATCATTAGGGTGAAGGCCCCCAGATAAGGACACTAAAAATACATTTATAAAGTTGTCATTGACAGTGAAGCATCCCTATCTGTCTTTCAAACACGCTCCTGTTGTTTGTCTACATTTTCTTTTTTACTTCTGTTGTGCTGTGTGGTGTTTCTCGGCTTTTTAGACATCAAGCAGGTTACAACATATGCTAAGAATTATTTTTAAATACTGTTCAACCCGTGTCTGCAGACAGCAAAGCTTTTGGGAATAGGACAAGCCCACCATCTGTGGTATAGTTCTCCATCAGTCCTCTATCTCATGAAACAGCCCGACCTCCTCCTCCTCCTCCTCTCCAGTTCTTGTTCCCTCGCTCTCCTTCTTCAGATTTCTTCCTACCCAGTGTTCCTCCGTCTGTCATGGCGGCTGTCTGAACAAACAAACACATGAGGGTCCACGGCGAGCCAGACGGCGTGATGTGGGATTGTTTGCTTTGGTTTCTCCCGTGCGGGAGAAAGTTTTCTTAAGAGGCACACAGAGGTCTGGAGCTCAACGGAGAGACCACAAAACAAATATTTACCCTCCTGCCTCCAGCGCCAGGGCCCTTTCCTCTCTTCCTCGGATGAGGAACAAGAGAATGGACCCACGTTTGGTTCTGAAGAGAGGAAGAGATGTGGTCCACAGATACGGAGAGGCTTGACTCTCAATTTATGGGCTGCGATTTTCTAGATTATCAATTGATACAGTTAATGCTGAACTCAATATGGAAGGATTGTACAATCATACAGCCATTCTTGCAGTTACACACATGAGTCATTGAATCTGGCAGAACAACAGGGCTGTAATACCTTTTTTTTTTTTTTTTTACAGTCTCTAACCCCTATCCACCCAGTGATTCCTCTGACAACCTTGCCAGTCCTGCCACATGCTTACTCTCCTACTTCTAATCTCTACTCTTCCCATGCCTTCCTGGTATGATCAAACAAAAATCAACAGATCTCATCTGTCCCTCCAATGCAGCCATTAAGCTCAGCCTCTATCTGAATTTAAAGTGTTTCTCCCGTCGCTCCCCTACCTGTAAATATGCACATGTTTGACAGTGGGGTCAGCGAGGAAGACAGGAACTGGGCAGAAATGCCTACTTCCTGGAGGAGACGGGCGCAGCAGGGGGGCTCTACCAATCATGCGTCAGCAAGAGACATTCTCGGATGCACGCCGTCACACATCAGAGATGAACAATAAAGCGTAGAGGTGAGTGAGAGGGCTCTCACAGGAAGTAGATGATTTCACTTGTTGAAGGGTGAGGCCTGTGATGGACAGATATGCAGTTGTTAATATCCTGCAGAAAGGAAATAGTTGTACGCTTTACTGACCTCCACTGAGCGGAGGGCTGTCCTCAGTTTGGGCACAGAATTCTTAATGCCTGCTTCTCCTTTAGGCCATAGATACCAAGATAAAAAAAATGCTGAGGCTGTGTTATCTCATTTGTATTGTAACTATTAAAAAGAAAACGTTTTATGCTGTTTACATTTAGAGAATGTACACGGAGTAAAACAGAAAATGCATTGAGACACTCCTTTGTTTGTGTTCAACAACATGGAGCACATTGGGCTCAGAGAAAAAGCTAAATCACCCGTGGAACTGTAGCGCCCTCTTGTGTTATATACTGGATCAACACTCAGATTTAAGAAGCTCATACTTTTTGAAGTGAAGTTTTATTTATCGTTTCTCTTTCTCATCAAGTCTTTGCAAGCCAAGAATCTCAGATCGATGTTTGTGTTTCAAAGAGCTGAAAATGGAAAAGATTCGCTGTGTCTATCCAACACATTATACAACCTTAGTGGAAACATAACATCAACTGTGTGGCATGTCATTACATTATTATATTATTATTACATTACAGGTCATTTAGCAGACACTCTTATCCAGGGACACTCCCCCTGGCTCAAGGTTAGGTGCCTTGCTCAGGGGTACAATGGTGGCAGCCCTGGTATTGAACTCACAACCTTCTGGTGTTGTATTTTGAAGACTAACCACTCGACCACTAGACCTTCTGTTTCGCGCCCTTCATCTTTTATGATATTATTTTTCTTTTCTTTTTTACCATGCCTGCTCTTTGAAAAGAAAATATATTATGTTCTAATACTGTATGTCTTAATGTCAGACACTGAATACTTGTCTCCATCTTGAAGGTGAAGGTTGGTGCACCAGAGACAGAAACATAGTATGTTGTAACATAGTAGACAATGTGCTCCATGACCTTGTGGTTTGAGTCAGATATGTTGTAATAGCAACGACTCTGGTTCAATCATCTCATCCACCTCACTCTCACAACATTTATTTTCTGTCTCTGTATTTTATATATATATATATATATATATATATATATATATATATATATATATATATATATATATATATATATATATATATATATAGTGTGCTGTATGGAGCTATACCAATCTATATGTTTGCCATATAGCAGAAATGCTTTAAGCCTTAACAATAGTAACAGAATAGTTCATTTACATGCAGTAACCAGAGCTGGATTACTGAGGCACAAGGGGGGGATGTTCCTTTTTTCGTTCTTGGGGGATTCGTCCTTCAACCACAGAACCTTCGAGCCCTGCTGATTTGTCCTTCGACAAGCTGTTCTGTAATTAGCCCTGACCTGAGATCCCCCTGCAGGGTGGCAAACAAGATGAAACGTCCCTCCTAGGATCAATAAAGCACCTGAAGGTAAAAGAGAAAAGCAGCTGGTAACTATTTCCACCACTAGGTGTCAGCTCAGCCTTACTGCAGAACTGCAGATGCAGAGGGGTCCTGAAACTATTGAAAGTAATACAGTGCTTTACATGCAGTGTAATGATGCAGTTGTTTGGTAACTATATACAATAACACACCTCTGTGACTTATGACGCATCTTTTACTTCTTTTGTTTTTCTGTCTTTGCTTCTCTTAACTATTGTTTGTCTCAAATGACTGGATTGAAAACAATACATACCAAAGTCATTCTTCTGTAATATAAATGTTCTTTCTCTGAAGAAGAGACCGAATTATATAAATCAACATGTCAGTAATTATACAAATGTGCTGTAGCCTATGTTTAGAAGCAACGCAGGTAGCAATCTGTAGCTGAACAATCAGAGTTTCTTCTAATCAGTGACCATTTTTATTTAATGGACAGGTAATCAGTACAGACAACACTTATCAACAACAATAAAAACTGTCTATCAACCACGATAATGCAATCAATATTATGTGATATGAGCAAGAAACACAGAGAGACAGACAGGATACACACGATGATACTTATCTGTGTCCAACAAATGAACAGGCGCTGCCATCATTCTTCATCACAGGTTCAAATTCTGTTTTCTCTGCATGCTTTTCTTTTGAACACAATATAGCTTCGTGTTAAACCTCTACAATCTCATTCATAATTAAAGGCAAGTTGTCCCCGTTTACTGCATGTTTCCTGTTGTTGTGTACCAGACGTCTGAGTCGTAGACTTCCCTCATCTCCCTGGGAGTAAGTGCCCGTCAGACCGTTTTTAGGCAAAGAAGCCGCTAAGGAAGGCCTGTCAGCGGATATGGATGCTTCCAGAGCTCATTAAAGGGCTGTCTGCGGCATGCCAGGCTCTGGGAGACAGAGCCGGAGATAGAAAGCATCATCATAAAGGAATTCCATCCATCATGTTCCTCCGTGACATTAATATCTGTCACACACCTCTGACAATGCAATACTGCACCCCTGGAGTGAGACATCTTCTATCATAGAGTTGCAACGCAAGCCTAGAGGGTTACTTAAGTGTGTGTGTGTGTGTGTGTGCGTGTGTGTGTGTGTGCGTGTGTGTGCGTGTGTGCATGTGTACTTACACATTTGTTTGAAGGAGAGAGGGATGGTTTATGGATGTATTACTTCTCCTTCCTTGTTCCTATTATAAAACATCTACTGTGATACTGCTCCCAGTGTATGTGCTTTCCCCCCCACTAGAATAGCTTCACTAGTATGCGGCACAAAGGCAGAGCTTTCAACAGACAAACAACTTCAGGCTGGTGTACCAAGTCTAGAATTTGGAGCACCACTGCGGGATGTTTACTATATACGATGATTCATAATGCGCAATATCAGGGTGGAGCAGCAATATTAAGGTGAAAGCACTGTACTCGGCACATAGTGGAGCTAAACGTGAGTCCTTGCTGTGGGACGTCCTGTCTCTTCACTGAGCTTTGGGATGAGGCAGAAATGTCCTCAAAATTATTTTTTCATAAAGACTTGCTCAATTCCCAGAGGACAGATTAACTTCTGCATGACTTTCCAACTCTGCCTCTGCCTTGCAGGGATTCTGTAGCTTGCTTGAGGATTGTAGAAGTTTTGTTTTTAAATAATCCAAACATGCAAAACACTTCAAATGTGCATCTTTCTTTTACATTTGTAAAAGATTGTGTGAAAATACTCAAGTTAAAATCTTGCATTCATATTTTTTACTTAAGTTTAACATCATCTAACATTATGAATGATAAGTAATGCAGTATCTTCTGTATCTGAGCCCAGCCTCTACCCTTTTACTCTGCCGATTGAAATCAACCATTGAGGAACACAGCTCACATTATGGGATTATTAGAGCCTTTATTCCTCTTGTGCCAATCATCAGTCTCCATTTGAACCTTTGCTCTCTCTCACTCTCTCTCTCCCTCTCTCCCTGGTTCATAACCAGACTCAGCAGTTTTGACCTGAATAATAAGTCAATAAAACTGTAAATCAAGCTGGTGTGGATGGCTTTCCAATTGCGCACTGGTTAACCCCCCCCCCCCCCCCCCCGTCAGATCCATTAGCTTACACCAAGGCCAGCATTTTAAGAGCATATTTTGCTCTTATTGTATTGCTGCATGTGGCCTGCTGCATCCATTCTAAGGAATTTACGAGTTTCTTGCAAATCCTTTTCCGACACATCTTGGGCGTCAGCGTCTTGTTATCGTATGTTTTGACAGAAATGGATTGAATGTCTGTTGCAGGGTAAGAACCTTTGCAGTTTGAGCTTTTTAGTGAACTTTTTAAGGGTGTATTTTGTTCCTCTGTCTCTTACTCTCCACCCCCTCCATTATCTCCACAGATTGCTGCAGCAGCACAGCGCTGACTGGCTCTGACAGGACTCTCCTTGGCCCTCTCCTCCGGGCCATTTGTCAGCAGGCAAGCCTCGCAACAACAGAGTACAGATTGGCAGTTGGCTGTAACGCCGTTCAACGCGAACGGGCATAGGCACCGTAGGGGCTGTGAATGAGAAATAATACAGAGCCGAGCTGAGTAAACATGATCCTCTGGCGTAATGAATCAGTTCATGGCACTTCCTGCTACAGAAGCCTGTCGGGTATGAATGAAAACGCATGCAAAAATATTCTCCCTGGTTAATATTTTATCAGTTATACCCGCCCTGCATAAACACCAAATGTGATGAAACAGCATCCATCAGATCGGTGACCATATGTTGATCCACAATTCTTGTTCACTGTCTACGAGGGGCACAGCTTGCTTCTTTTTTTTTTTTTACAAGTCTCTTCTTCCAAGGTGATTAATCATCATTTCAGACATTGAGGTGGAGAAAAAAAATAAACTTAATTCTCCTGTGTGTTGGTTTTGTTTAGCTGTTCAGCACCCTAGAAGCTCCTGCAGCAAAAAGGGCTTCATTTAACAGTCATTCTGCAGTATACTTAAATCGCAGCTGGTGTAAAACAAAAGCATGGGTGACGAGTGTTTTTCGATGAGAATGGAGATATGTGGTTCTAATTAGACCATTGGCTATCTCAGCGGACCTCCTGTCACTGCCTGTGCCTGTGTCCCTCACTTTAATTACTCGCATAGAATAGAAAATGTCAAGTGAAAATAGTAAGTAGGCTCCATGTATGCTGGGAGATTTCTGCTGTGGGGCAGCAGAGTTACAGACTACAGCACTCTGGGAAGGATTCTCATAACATGCAATCCATCACTGAGAGCCGAAAGCAACCTTGAAATAATATTCATGGTAGTAGCATACAAAAAGTTTTTAATGACAGAATTTGTATATTTAAAGCTATACTACTGCATGCAATGTTGGTCGATCCACCGCTTGTATCCAGACTGAAATATCTCAACAACTATCGGATGGATTGTGGTGAAATCTTGTCCAGACATTGATGTCTCCCTTTACGATCAATCCTAATGATTTCGATGATTCCCTGACTTTTCCTCCGGTGCCATCATGAGGTTGACATTTGTGGTTCTGTGTGAAACAGCTGTTGAATAGATTGCTGTGACATTTGGTAGACATATTCATAATGACTCCCTTGACTTTTCCTCCACTCCATCATCAGAACAACATTTTTTAAAGTCAAATAATTTGCTTTATGACCAAATACCTGCAAAAACTAATGACTTTCGCCTCAGCTTCAGCTTTACCTCGGTGCTCACTGCCAGACGGAAACGTAGAAAACGTTATACCTGCTTGACATTAACATTGTTAGTCGTTGTTAGCGTGTTAGCATGCAGATGTTAGCGTTTAGCTCAAGGCACAGCAATGAACTTGTCTTGTCTTGTTAAATAAGGGCCTAAAACTCTGTCTTGAGCATTTTTACTCACTTCTTTTTATGCTACAGAATGCATTTTTGGTAATAATTGAAAAGTATTTAAGCGTCATCACCATGCACAGCTCCATTTGGATATGGCTCTACACCAGCCTGCTTTGGAAAACTAGTGTGTACATTTTCCAGGCTGACAGCTGAAGCCTTGTACACTGACACACCTGTGGTAAAACGCGATTACCCACAAGCCCGAGAATCAATAGTGAGAGCGAGAGGCACATGTACTTCTCCACACGGGGGAGAAACCAGAAAGAAAGAAACAGGGAGAGGCAGATCTAACTAATACAAAGTTGATGTTTTTTGCCTTGAAAACAACAAGACAAAACAACATGGCATTTTTTGGGGGGGAAGCTCGTCGGTGGGTCGCGCACCTCCTCGGTTACCATGGTAACAGCCGTCCCTATGGAGAAGGTTTCCGGCTCAACACCGGAGGCCGGTGTTTGATTGAATGGTTGTCAGGATGCAAGATGAATGATGACATATAAGAGCCCGACTGACAGACACACTTGAAACGGAGGCACAGTTAAAAGCAATACAATGTGTGTGTGTGTCTGTTTGTGTGTCTGTGTGTGTGTGTGTCTATCTTTGTGTGTGTGTGTGTGTGTGTGTGTCTGTCTGTGTGTGTGTGTGTGTGTCTTTGTGTGTGTGTGTGTGTGTGTGTGTGTGTGTGTGTGTGTGTGTGTGTGTCTGTGTGTGTGTGTGTGTGTGTGTGTGAGTGTGTTTGTCTGTGTGTGTGTCTGTCTGTGTGTGTCTGTGTGTGTGTCTGTGTGTGTGTGTCTATGTGTGTCTGTGTGTGTGTGTGTGTGTGTGTGTGTGTGTGTGTGTGTGTGTGTGTGTGTGTGTGTGTCTGTGTGTGTGTGTGTGTGTGTGTGTGAGTGTGTTTGTCTGTGTGTGTGTCTGTCTGTGTGTGTCTGTGTGTGTGTCTGTGTGTGTGTGTCTATGTGTGTCTGTGTGTGTGTGTGTGTGTGTGTGTGTGTGTGTGTGGGTCACCGCGTGTCTAGAAGCATTTTTGCTGGCCTGAGAAAAATATCAATGAGTCCTCACTCTGTACCTACACACACACTGTTCTCACTCTGTACTTTCCCCTCACACACACTGTACCTACACACACACTGTTCTCACTCTGTACCTACACACACACTGTCCTGACTCTGTACCTACACACACACTGTCCTCACTCTGTACCTACACACACACTGTTCTCACTCTGTACCTACACACACACTGTCCTCACTCTGTACCTACACACACACTGTTCTCACTCTGTACCTACACACACACTGTCCTGACTCTGTACCTACACACACACTGTCCTCACTCTGTACCTACACACACACTGTCCTCACTCTGTACCTACACACACACTGTCCTCACTCTGTACCTACGGTCACTCCTCATGCTACCACTGTGTGTGCAGCAGACACAATAATACATTTTAACAATAATGTACAAAGGCTCACAGAATAACATTCTCCAAATTGATAAAGGATCGCTGTCATTTCTGGTAACAGACTGAATCATTCTCCTGTTTCTTGCCAACGGGAGCTTGCAGACATTAATAAGTAATACCAATAAATAAGCAACAAGATATCGGTACATGAACATTTTGTGCGACCCGAACATGTGCCAGACACAGAGAGCTGTATTTAAAAGGCACATTATCAAAATGTGCATCTCATAAGTGCTATGTCTATCTTGCCTTTATGCAATGTGAAGTTAATTTCCGGTGATAATTAAAGCCTTTCCACATTTTCATCTTCTTACCTCTACTTTACATAATTATCCTCAGGCCACTTTCTACTTCACGAAATCTGAACAGCTGGATACTGCAGACAAAGCTACTTTCAAAGAATATAATGTGTACAAAGAGAAAATGGCTATCATGAGCACGTCTGATCAAATTACCATATCGTGGTGCAGTGTGGACATTAATAACGCCATTTTGACCTTTATCTTTCAAATGAGTTGATTATTACAACAGTTAAACTCTCAAGCGAACATCATTTTATAACAACATTGTGTTGTTGTGTCCTCTCTATTTGTCATTAGGTCGCTGTCACCATCAATTACAAGCTAAATGGGAAAACAAAACAAATGCTCAGATATTCCCCTCATCTCACACATACCTCTTGTACTATCAGTTAGTTAGCGAGAGCAGCAATAGTGCCAGCCAATTGCATGAGTGGTTCACTAAACATCCTGTTTCATTAGAGGTGAGTGTG